>NC_039359.1:71170149-71234167 GCF_003573695.1 Papaver somniferum
ACCACCGTGCCAATGGCAAACCATGCCAGCCACGTCTCCGCGCCAAAGCATGCCAACCATGCCAGCCGCGCCACCGTGCCAATGGAAAACCATGCCAGCCACGTCTCCGCGCCAAGGCATGCCAACCATGCCAGTCGCACCACATGTGCCAATGGCATGCCGTGCCAGCCACACCTCCGCACAAGGCATGCCAACCATGCCAGCCGCGCCACCGTGCCAATGGAAAACCATGCCATCCACGATTCCATGCCAAAGCCATGCCAGCCCCGCTATATGCCGTTGGCTGCCAAAACGAAGGGTTGCAACAATCAACGGACACTCTTCCATCTGAGATGCAGATCTTAGCCATCCAAGGTCGCCAGCCAACGCATGGTAACCTTTGGCCCAACGCCAAAACCCTAGTTTTCGCCACGCCTAAACCGCGCCAAGGCATGCCAACCATGCCACATGTGGCAATGGCATGCCGTGCTAGCCACCTTGACGCGCCTAAACCATACCATGTCGGCCTTCCCCTCACGGATGCTAAAACAAAGGTGTGCGACAATCAACGGTCACCCTTCCATCTTAGATACAAATCTTAACCGTCCAAGGTCACCAACCAACGCATGGTAACCTTTGGCCCAACGCCAAAACCCTAATTTTGGCCACACCTAAACCGCTCCAAAGCATGCCGACCATGCCACATGTGCCAATGGCATGCCATGCCATCCACCTTGCCGTGCCTAAACCATACCATGCCGGCCTTCCCCTTACGGCTGCCAAAACGAAGGCGTGCGACAATAAACGACCACCCTTCCATCTTAGATGTAAATCTTAGCTGTCCAAGGGCACCAACCAACGCATGGTAACCTTTGGGCCCAACGCCAAAACCCTATTTTTGGCCACGCCTAAACCGCGCCAAGTCATGCCGTGCCAGCCACCTTGCCGTGCCTAAACCATACCTTGCGGGCCTTCTCCTCACGGCTGCCAAAACGAAGGCGTGCGACAATCAATGGACACCCTTCCTTCTTAGATGCAAATCTTAACCGTCCAAGGTCACCAACCAATGCATGGTAACCTTTGTCCCAACGCCAAAACCACGCCAAGGCATGCCGACCATGCCACATGTGCCAATGGCATGCCGTGCCAGCCACCTTGTCGTGCCTAAACCATACCATGCCGACCTTCCCCTCACGGCTGCCAAAACGAAGGCGTGCGACAATCAACGACCACCCTTCCATCTTAGATGCAAATATTAGCCGTGCAAGGTCACCAACGCATGGTAACCTTTGGCCCAACACCAAAACCCTAGTTTTGGCCAGGCCTAAACCGCGCCAAGGCATGCCGACCATGCCACATGTGCCAATGGCATGCTGTGCCAGCCACCTTGCCGCGCCTAAACGATACCATGTGGGCCTTACCCCCACGGCTTCCAAATCGAAAGCGTGCGACAATCAATGGCCACCCTTCCATCTTAGATGCAAATCTTAACCGTCCAAGGTCACCAACCAACGCATGGTAACCTTTGGGATCGACGCCAATCCCTAGTTTTGGTCGCGCCCAAACAATGCCAAAACCCTAGCTTTTGGCCACGCCTAAACTAGGCCATATTAAAGCCATGTCGGGCATGCTTTCATGCCAATGGCTGCCAAACGAAGGGTTGCAATAATCAACGACTACCCTTCCTCTCAAGATGCAAAATCTCGACCGTCGAAGGTCACCACCGAGCCGACAAGTCTCCCAAGCTAAACTTTCCAAACAACAGCAATATGCTACATGTTTTCCACGAAAACACTCGAGACATCAACACATTCACAAACTGGTGGATGCTCATTGGGTATTGGTTTGGCGGTTTACAGCGTGAGGCGTACACTACGCCCATTACAAGACAGTGTCATAAGGATGAGGCGGTTAGTAAATACAGGGAGTAATGATAAAACTCTTTCTTTTATGGAACATCAATTCCAGGCGTTACCGGTTACCACCTCCTCCCATTTACTCATCCATTTTCCATTTCTTACGAGATCAGAGTACGTTTCACTTCGACTTGTATAAATAGGTCTTACCTATTTCCACCGAACAACAAGTTCTGGTCAGGAGCATACAACACTCAGAAAACGTTTGCTAACTTTCCCATATGTTAGCTTCCCACTTTCTGATGCAAGTCACAAAACAACTACTCTTTCAAGATCAACTTTTCTGGTCTCAACACTCTCTTCGCTTCCCTCCCCAAAACCAACCCTTTTCATCCTCTTTATGACCGAAACAAGTCTGAAACGACCATTTCTTGGTTTAGTCCGGTTTTGTACAGATTGATCTCTTGAATCTAAAGTATTCCCCTGCAGTACATTGTTTAGGGTGACTCGTTTCTCACATACACACCCGAAATTACTAAAATCAGCAGAAATCATTTTCACTCTCAAACAACTGGATATCTGTATTCGATCTGAATTGCGTACGAGTGTATGCTTTATTTGTATCCATACTAAGCTAAAGGGTAGATTATGTTTACTCATTTTCTTTTGTTTGACTCATGTAGAGAAAAAAGTTGATTGTAGAAGTTGATGACGATGGTTGCTTTATAGAGAAGGTGTCTCATTTTTGTGGGCGATATGTCAAGGATGCCGATAAAGACATTATCAATGATGTGAAGGAAAGCATGAAAATAATCAACTCTATGAACTTTTTAATTAATAGTCGGTGCCATCGAATTTTTTCTTGTTGAATATGCTGATTATAAGAAAAACAAACTCTATGAAAATATGCTTCATCAATACTTATATATCAAAAACAAAAGACATCTATGTTAATCTAGGGAATCTATAGATATAGAACTGACTCTATGGACAACAATCTGAGCATGGCCATGTTTAGTGATGACATTGTTTACCAAGCATGACCTTGATATATTAGGACTAAAGATATAATGTACTTGCTCACTTTGAGTATGTAGTAACTGATAGACACATTTTTGTGTTTACGTTGTCCTTAATTTCATGTATTGTTGGTACTCGATTTTTTGTACTTATTATGGTATTTTATGTGTTTTTAGGTATTTTTGGAAATAAACATTCTTGGAAAAATCGGCTCGAAAAGTCGTCTAAAGCACCGGAAGGAACATGTTATTCAGACTCTCACTTGTGGATAAGGGGCGCCCAAATGATAAGGGGTACCCAAAGGATATTTGCACCCAAGCAGCTGATCAGAGACACCCCTCATGGCATCTGCTATTCGCACCCCAGGACCGGATATGAGGCACCCATCTTCTTCTTCACGGGAAAGATATTTGGCGGGAAAAGAAATCTCAACTGTGTGAGATTCTGGTCATGATATTATGGGGATATTTGTGTCTTTAAGACATGATTATCTTCTTACCATGATAGTAAGATTTTGTACATGTCTTGAATGGAAGGAAATCGTATACTTTTGGATATTTTCGAAAACAGGGAAGGAATTATTCACGGAATTAATTGATGATACTCTCTTCATTATTTGGTTCAATTAAGTGAGAAGATTTGAATATACCATACAACTCAGAAGACGTGTGAAAATGGAGAGAAAATATTCCCGTGAAATACTTTCATTAACTGCAAAGATCTTTTGGAGTAATTGAGATGATTGTCGACCTAAGATTGGCTTCACAGTATAAATAAGAGTGTCTTGGGTATCAGTGAGGGGATGGAGAGTTTGGGGATCGTTTAGAGCAAACCCGGTTTAATCATTATTTTCTCCAATTTCATCACTTGTAAACACTTTTGAGCAATGGAAAATTATTCTGAGTGTGTTTCCAATATGCGGAGCTAAACCCAATCCTTGGGGCTATGGAGGAAGCCGTTGTTTCGGTAAAAGTGATATATTTTTATTAATTAGTTACAACAACTCTATTATGATTTTTGCATTGAACTAAAAATTGTTTATATGATTTTGATTAGTTAGGTGTATTTTCTCTTGATAGAATATGCTTGCTTTAGGGTTTTGATATTCTATGCTTGGATTAACATCTATTCTTTTGAAAATCTACATGTCTAGGCAATAGTATTAGAATCAATCTGAATGTTGAGTTTCATAATTATTATTTTATTAAATCACCAATATCAATCAATGGTAGAATCCTAGTCCTATTCTCTCCATAATTTTCACATCTTTTTAATTTAGTTCGCTATTTTTATTTATTAAAAAAAATTTAAAAATCCGCTTTCACAAGTTTTGAACGAATCATAGTAGTACAACAACTTTGAAAACACATCAGTAACCTTCTACGAATCTTTGGTGTTAAATGGAAATACGTTATACCTTGCTACTGAGTTTGCCTTGCTTGAGAAAGCTATGCAGTTGCACCCTTAAATGATTAGTGTTCCTACAAGCATAGTAAATTAGTAACAACTAGTATAATGGAATTAAGCTTGTCTTTTATTTTGCAGAAATCAATTTATTAAATTTTTTTACTGGAAATGTCCTAGCAAAATGATGTAAATGGATATTGTTGTATATATTGTCACATACTATTTTAATTCAATGTGTCATATTAAATGAAATCATAGATCCAGTTCTGATGCTTACCGCAGAAGTTGATAACAGTTCACTACAAGCCTTTTAGTTTACTTGGGAAATTCTAACCACATTTTATGAGCCGGAACCTGAATTTTTCATGCCTCCATATCTTACCTATTTTAACACTTCTAAGTTTCTGTATAGGAAAGGGGCAGGCTCGTCAAATCAGACATTTACCCCTTCTTATCCTTTCTGTTGGAGCTCTGATACTCCTCTTATTTATAATTATAGAGAAGTTTTAAGCTGGTAAGTCGATGTATATGGTTATAGTCTGTCCTCCTATTTCAGCTCTTAAAAACTATTTTAAGAATAAAACAGCGGACTATGTATCTGACAACATTCTATGACTGTGGGACTACAACTTCCTAACACCTGTAGCCAGTAGAATGTTAACAAACATGTCTCTGACATAAATAAGACCTTGAAGGAAGCATAATAGCATCTCATGTATTCAAAGTGTTGCAAGAAATGACCCATCCTTGCTATTTTACTCTTTTGTTTTGGTATATTTACATCCTGGTTGGTGAATTTACAACTATAGTGCTTTAGTTCAATGTTCTGTAAGTATTTACTTGTGAAGGTATTGTAAATAGTATTTCATACTTACTAAGCCTAAGGTGAATTGTTCTTATTGTAGGTTTGTTGCAGTGGAGAAGCTGAAAGACCAATTGCTAGCTAATAACCAACAGAGTAACTGGGTCAAGGTCATATATCCTTCTAAAGTAGTTTATAGACTTTTTCCTTCTTCACAGAGTTGATAGAAGATCCTATCTTTTTTTCGATTGCATGTCAAGTATCTGAATTTGTCACTCAGTAAATCAGATCAAAGACTATGAATTTGTCTCTTTTCAGCTGAAATTCTTAAAGACATGAGTGAATATGTTCAAACACTCTATATTCTTATTGTGAAGCAATTAATAATGACCTGGATAGTTGGTCAATTGCTAGATCCGATATATCCATGTGAAATTATTGATAGGTCTTTATTCCGGTGGTGAGACTTCTATTAGTCGTTAAAACGTGCATAAAGTTCATCAGCATCTCTGTTTGTTTTTTCTTGCCAATTTATTTCTTTTGTTATTTACCTTATCCCTGTCATATTGCAGGAGAAACGTTTCCACAATTGGCTGGAATTGCTAGAGACTGGGCTGTAAGCCGAAGTAGGTTAAATTATGCAAATTGAGAATGTATGGATCTCAGTAATTTACTGATAGGCACATTTTTGTGTCTTATATTTATCTCAATTGTGTATATTGTTAGTGCCCATTGTTGTACTTATTTTGGTTTTTAATCTTTTTGTAGGTGTTTTTAGAAGAATAAGGTTTTGCGGCAAAATTGGCTAAAAATATGGCATTTGGACCTCTGTAGATAGCATACCGGAAGCTCCCCAGAAGTGTACCAGAAGTACCCCAAAAAATAGCTCGGAGGAACCACGAAAAAGTGCGGAAAACATCCCAGAAGAATTGCTAAAGGCACTCCTAAGTTGGATAAGGGGCACCCCATTTCAGGGCATGTGCTAAAGGGACACCATAACTGGATTAGGGGGAGGTCAGTTTCCTTCTCAAAATTCAAAACAGAAACTGGCGGAAAAATGGCAGCAGCGAAGAACAGTTTTGAAAGCGGAATTTGAGCGAGTTTTGAGGAGATTCAATGGATGTATTTGGTACGTATGGACTCTAGAAGACATAACAGGCCTGTTGCAAGCAATTAGACCCAACCAATTGGGCTGGATAAGCCGGAAGAAGAGATCAAAATCCAGGCAGAGAGACGTGTCCTGCTGTTCACTGTCGAAGATTTTGTGGAGATTTTGGAAGACTTTTACGCTGGATAATCATGTATTTGGTCCTGTTCAAGTCATAGGAAGAGTTTGGTGGCTATTTTATAGCTAACAGACGCGTACAAAGCAACAGAAAAGAGATTTCTCTCTCAACTGCACGTGAAGAAAAAGGGAGATAAACTCGGATTTAATCGAGTTATTTGGACCCTGTTGTGTATATAAAGGCTGTTGAGAAGGGTTAGAAAGTTTTAGAAACCCTTAGGAGAGAGTTGGGAGTTCACGAGAGACGAGAAGAAGAAGTTACAGGAGGTATTGTTGCTGCTGCTGCTGCTCGAGGAGGAAGAAGAAGACGAAGAACAGACTCGCAGAGTCCGTCGTTCTTCGAAAGTCTTAAAAGCCGAACAAGTATCGTTCTTATACAGCAGTAAAGGCTTATCGTTTACAGCGGTCTCTAAAGCACTTACCCCTTTGTAACAGTGACGCTGTAACACTTGTACAGCGTTGCTAATTCCTGTTTCATCTTATATACATCAATAAAAACACCTATTTTAGCCATGAATACATCTTGTGAGTGTGTTTTTGGGACGAGGAGCTAAACCCAATCCCAGGGGTGATGGAGGAAGCCATTCTTCCAAAAGTTATGTGGTAAAATTCATTTAAATTTATTTATGCAATCCTTTTATGATTAATTGCACCGAATGAAAATTGAATAAATGATTTTTATTAATTAATTGTGTTTTCTCTTGATGAAATATGCTTGGTTTATTGCTTTTGATATTTCATGCTTGCGATTAACAATGGATGTTTTGAAAATCTGATTTAGGCAATGATTAGAATCACAATTGTTTTTGATTTGAATTATAATGTCTAGAATTGCATGATAATAATTATTATTGAATCACATGAATTTTGGTGAATGGTGAAATCCTAACCCCTGGTCTTTCCATAATATTTACATCACCTTTGAATTTAATTTGTTTTATCTTTATTTTTTTTATTAAGTTCAAAAATTATTTCCTCCACAAGTCTGAAAAGAACCCAGTTTTTACCACAACTACAACATCATTTGGAAAACCATCAAATTTTTGGCGCCGCCGACGCGGATTTGTGTTTGGGTAGCATTTTTTTTAGATTTATTTTTATTTTTATTTTTTTTATCTTTATTTTTATTTTATTTTTGTTCCTTTTTACGTTTCTTTTTGTCTTTGATTTACAGGTTTGAAGTGAACACTAAGGACTTGGAGAAAAAAAAAAAAAAGCTTAAAGCGTAAAGAGAAGACAAAAAGAAGATTTTTTTTTTAGGATTTAGTTTTATTATTATTATTTTTTAGAATTGTACTAGGAAATATTTTGTAATTTACTTTTTGTTTTTGCACTTTAGTTTTGTGGACTGTGGACTTTAAACTTTGGACATTTTTATTTTTATTTTTATTTTTATACCCTACGGAAGGGTATCCTTAAATACAAACTGTTTGCAGGGAAGGACGACGATTACAATATCGTCTCGGCCCCTCGGGTTCGTACATGACATAGGAGTCGTGGCCCGAGTCGACTTTGACGGTTCATCCCCCGTCTGGTACGGGAGGTAAGTCCATCGAAACACTCGTGAATCTCCTGTAAGCGAGTTAATGTATTCCTTAAGGTGATTCATTGATTGAGGACGAATTTGGACTGTTTTTAATTTCCTAGTAAAGGGCAAGGCCTGGCCAAATCAAGATAAGGACTCGGATTTCATCACCGTTTCCTTCTTTCCCGCCTTAGGAAAACGAAACCAAACGCGAACCTAAGCCTAAAATTTTGAACAGAACGAGACCTATAGGGTAACGAGCTTAATAGGACAGTCATTCGAAAAATATTGGTTACTCTTTTGAGCATACCTCGAAGTTCAGGATGGTTTCTGTGAGTTGAATGCGTGACTGCACCGCCTTGAATACCGGTGAGGCCTTGGGTATCAAAGCTCCACTGAGCTTCCCTCTCCTCTATTCAACTCACTTTGACTCGTACTGATTCCAGAGAATTTGCTCAGATTGTAACGAATTCCTTTTCGAAGGATTAGAAGCTGGTCTAGTGACAATCTAAGTGGAGCCATCATGCTTTTTGTTTGCTAGAAATTTAGGTTTGTTTTGGTCGAGTCAGCCTTGTTTGTGATTGTGTAGAATTCCCTTGCAATTAAGAATGTCGAACTGTTATGATAGAAGTCAATACAATGATTATCGACCTGAATTTGAATATGGACATCATCCTTTTTATGACCATGTTGGGAATAGTGGTTGGGAACGCCATCCTTTGGAAGGATATGGGTCATACCCTGGTGAGCCCAATTACTATCCACACGTGCATCAGTCATACGAGCAAGAAGATTATAGTACTAGTTCTTCGTCTCTAGAGGATACAATCAAACTATTGAAAAGTAGTCCTTATTATGATCCTTCAGTTCGTATTCCTTCTCTAAAAGAGACTCTCAGGAATTTAGCTGAGTCATCACGTCAGTTAGCTGAATCGACGTATAAATTAGATGAGGTGACTAATGTAGTTATGGACGAAAGAACTGCAACAACAACTGAATCTGTAGAAGATATCCTCAATAGATTAACTCAAAACTTAGATCCTACACTAAGGGAACTTTCTTTGCAAGAGACCCTTGAGAGGATAGCTGAGTCTACACGTAGACTTGAGTTAGAGACGAACGAAAGTATTTCTCAAAATAACTTGAATTGCCAATATAGTGTATCCAATAATACCCTTGAGAATGAAGATAGTTTTTCACATAATCAAGATAACGAGGTTATAATTGGTAACACTACTTATTTAGATAAGGTTCAATCATCTTCGTACTATTATGATGATGAGGATAGTAGTGATGAAGAATCTGAAATATGTAGGCATAGTGATCAGGAATCTAGTAATCCAATTGAGCCTTATAATGATTATATTATTTCTGGTTCAGATCCTAATAATTTTAACAATTATTCACCTATTCAAAAGGACAAGGATTTGACTAGAGATACCCCCGTTTTAGACGATGTAGTATTTCCTTTTGATTACGAAGCCGATAATGGTTTAGAGGAATGAGTTTATTCTGAGAAAAATATTGTAAAGTCTAGCGATTTAGAAACAATAGTCTTAGACGAAGAAGATGAACTCGTAGAGCATTTAAACATGTGTGAGGAGGCATCACCTGAGTATAACCTAGAAGAAGCAATTGACCATTTTCATGATTCTGATGATCTAGAAATTAGGGAAATTGTAGCTAGTCTATCTAGAGACACCCAAAACTCCAAGTTTGGGGGTGATTATCATTCTCCATGTGATTTAACTCTTAGAAAGGTCCCTCACTTGGGTCTTGACATATCTGCCTCAACCATTTTACAAGATTATCTTCATACACGTTTTCCTGAACCTAGTGATGTCCATAACGAAGTTCAGTTATTAGAAACCCATCCTCTGGTTGATGTGGTTTTCCCAGGCTATGATACCCAGATTGACTTTGTTTTCCCACCAAATAGTTTACTTTCAATTGTGGGAACGTATAGATTTCAAATGTGTCACTTATTAAGTTCTGAGACTAAGCCTAAGTACTTTAGGAAATTAGAATCGACACATTTGCTTCAGAATGACCACTACTCTGACTATGGTCAACTATGTAAGTCATACCTAATTGACTTAGAGGATCCTAAATTATTTAGGTTATTTTGTGATTCCAGGTTCTTATCTAAGTTTTTCCAGACTCTAGGACCTAATAATTTGGATCCTACCTATGAGGAAATGCATCCGAGGAAAATAGTCTATTTAGACCCTTTCATAGAACCTGAACCTGAACCGCAATTAGCGATAGTTATCCAGAAACTAGGTAAGGGCATGCTAGTCTTGTACATTTTCTTGGTTCACTGCAGTTTCCTTTTGTCAGCTCTTTTTGGTTTTAAAGACCCACAGTTATTCCGGCTACTGTTATACGGTTCGAGTTGACTAAACCTTTTCTATGTCTGGCTGAAGACTTTAAACTTAGCACTTCTTGGGAGGTAACCCAATCTCATGCAACACGGTAATATCTTTCCTTAACTCTTTTGCTTCAAATGGTAACAGTTTCTCCTTGTTCTTGCTTTTAATTTTTTCTTTAGAACATTGAGGACAATGTTAGATTTAAGTTTGGGGGTATGGGAGAAAATTTTTAGTTGCAGTATGAATAAATAAACTCCAGAACCTAGAAATTTATGCCTATTGAGGATTGCACTAACTAATCTAAGTGGATGGAAGCATTTTGGTTGTAGGAGTTGAGGAACCACTCTGATTATATGGAAACATCTAGAAGAGTCTATTCATAAAAGCACAGAGCTCAGGTGTTAGAAATAACATGATAGTTTCACCATATCTCGTTGAGTCCTTTTCACTTCTATTTTTATTTTATTTTGTTTTTAAACTATGTTACTCTAAGTGATTAGGTGGGGCTCACGATTCAAGTTGTTACCAATGCTAGGGTGAATTAGAGTGATTGAGATACCAAAAAAAAGTTGAAAAAAAAAAGTTGAAAAAAAAACAAGTTGAGAAAAAAAAAAAGTTGGAAAAAAAAAGAAAGAAATTGAGACCAGACCATTTGACCAAAAGGAATAAATTCAATAAAGTCGACCACTGGTACCCTTGTATATGCCAGTTGTGTTGACCTAGAGTCAGGTTATCGACCACTGGTACCCTTGTATATGCCAGTGTGTTGATATTAGTCAGACTAGTATCTCAATCCATTAGGATAGGTTCATTTTGGCGGAGGCCTTCAGACAGATATGGGAAACGTCGTTCACTTAGTAAACATCAAAACCATTTATGTTTTTCTATATCCATCTTCTTGATCTATCCATGTGATTAGTTTTGACTCCGAATATGATGTCCATAGTGCAACTATCTGAGTAGAGCTCTGTCACTTTATATGAATTTTAGTATGCTTGAGTGCAAACTCGTGTACAACAATTGGAATTTCGCATCAGGGTACTTCTTCTTGTAGTCAATAAGTATGCCAACCAAGGATATTCTTTAGTGCCTTCCAAGGTTCTGTGTAGATAGCTAAGGTCTGGAGTACAGGTTTTGTGGGTATATCTCTGCTAAGCCCTCCCGAGACTATAACTCGGCCACTAGGGCCACCTAGGGGTTTAAAGGCTTATTGCATACGCTAAATGCAATCGACGATGCCTGCGACAGTGAGTTAGGATTTTATTTTCTATTTGATTTGCTCGAGGACTAGCAAATAATAAGTTTGGGGGTATTTGATAGACACATTTTTGTGTCTTATATTTATCTCAATTGTGTATATTGTTAGTGCCCATTGTTGTACTTATTTTGGTTTTTAATCTCTTTGTAGGTGTTTTTAGAATAATAAGGTTTTGCGGCAAAATTGGCTAAAAATATGGCATTTGGACCTCTGTAGATAGCATACCGGAAGCTCCCCAGAAGTGTACCGGAAGTACCCCAAAAAATAGCTCGGAGGAACCACGAAAAAGTGCGGAAAACATCCCAGAAGAATTGCTAAAGGCACTCCTAAGTTGGATAAGGGGCACCCCATTTCAGGGCATGTGCTAAAGGGACACCATAACTGGATTAGGGGGAGGTCAGTTTCCTTCTCAAAATTCAAAACAGAAACTGGCGGGAAAAATGGCAGCAGCGAAGAACAGTTTTGAAAGTGGAATTTGAGCGAGTTTTGAGGAGATTCAATGGATGTATTTTGTACGTATGGACTCTAGAAGACATAACAGGCCTGTTGCAAGCAATTAGACCCAACCAATTGGGCTGGATAAGCCAGAAGAAGAGATAAAAGTCCAGGCAGAGAGACGTGTCCTGTTGTTCACTGTCGAAGATTTTGTGGATATTTTGGAAGACTTTTACGCTGGATAATCATGTATTTGGTCTTGTTCAAGTCATAGGAAGAGTTTGGTGGCTATTTTATAGCTAACAGACGCGTACAAAGCAACAGAAAAGAGATTTCTCTCTCAACTGCACGTGAAGAAAAAGGGAGATAAACTCGGATTTAATCGAGTTATTTGGACCCTGTTGTGTATATAAAGGCTGTTGAGAAGGGTTAGAAAGTTTTAGAAACCCTTAGGAGAGAGTTGGGAGTTCACGAGAGACGAGAAGAAGAAGTTACAGGAGGTATTGTTGCTGCTGCTACTGCTCGAGGAGGAAGAAGAAGACGAAGAACAGACTCGCAGAGTCCGTCGTTCTTCGACAGTCTTAAAAGCAGAACAAGTATCGTTCTTATACAGCAATAAAGGCTTATCGTTTACAGCGGTCTCTAAAGCACTTACCCCTTTGTAACAGTGACGCTGTAACACTTGTACAGCGTTGCTAATTCCTGTTTCATCTTATATACATCAATAAAAACACCTATTTTATCCATGAATACATCTTGTGAGTGTGTTTTTGGGACGAGGAGCTAAACCCAATCCCAGGGGTGACGGAGGAAGCCATTCTTCCAAAAGTTATGTGGTAAAATTCATTTAAATTTATTTATGCAATCCTTTTATGATTAATTGCACCGAATGAAAATTGAATAAATGATTTTTATTAATTAATTGTGTTTTCTCTTGATGAAATATGCTTGGTTTATTGCTTTTGATATTTCATGCTTGCGATTAACAATGGATGTTTTGAAAATCTGATTTAGGCAATGATTAGAATCACAATTGTTTTTGATTTGAATTATAATGTCTAGAATTGCATGATAATAATTATTATTGAATCACATGAATTTTGGTGAATGGTGAAATCCTAACCCCTGGTCTTTCCATAATATTTACATCACCTTTGAATTTAATTTGTTTTATCTTTATTTTTTTATTAAGTCTAAAAATTATTTCCTCCACAAGTCTGAAAAGAACCCAGTTTTTACCACAACTACAACATCATTTGAAAAACCATCATTTACTAAATTGAGAATATATGAATTGAAGGATAAATTATATTTTGGAGGCATGGGTTTCAGGTTAGATTGTATTGCAGGCCTGTAAACCGAAGGTCCATGTCCATGATGATGACCTGGACTACCTTTTTTTTTTAATATCATAAAAGAATTGCCACTGGGATATCTGTAACAACAAATATTAAGAATAAACTACAGTGTCATCATCTCCGTGTTGTTACATATGAAAGTAACAGTTTAGTCGTTGAAATAGTTGTGACAGAAGGACGACACGTGTCTTATGAGTATCATAATGAAATTAATGGCAACACTAATATGTGTTACTTTATTCGTAACGAAATAGGACACGTGTCACCGGAAATTCGTTGCAAGGATTAAGTAACAATTATAACTGTTGTTGTATATGTGCCTCTTTAAGACACGTGTCGCACTCAAAATAATGGTAAATAGAGAGTAACAGGTTAAACCGTTAAGGTAAACATGTCAATTGTGACTGTAATCATAAAATTAGGTCAATTGTGACTATTAATTATTGTAACGCTTTTCATATGTGACTGTATCTGGCCATTGTCACAGATACAACCGTTACAAAATGCCATTACAGTTATTAACAACGTCCATTTTACAACAGGTTATTACCGTTAGAAATTCGGTAAGTAACAGTTATAGCCTGTGACAAAATCCTGGAAATGGTGTAGTGAATTTTGGTGGTAAAATTCCCTCCCTCGATACGTATATCTTCTTCATAATACTTCTTTGGGCCCTGGAACTCTTGGTATTTGGCCCGTATGTACAAGCATCAAAATTTTGATTAGTTTATTATCTTCAGCTTCCTCTTCGTCAATTTCTTGCAACCTCATACGATGCCTTTCTTGCTGTAACCTGAACTGATTCATAATAATATCCCTTTCTTCATTGAATCTCGACATTGAGATGAGTATGAAATTTAAAATTGAGAATATAAGTGAAATATATGTATAAGTAGGTGTGAGTTATCTAGAGAGGTAAAAGGGCGTATATATAGGAACCATAGGGGGGAAATAGCCGTTGCAGAACAACTACTGGTCGATAATCATAGTATCTCCAGCGTTATTATTTAAAGTGAGCGATGTTGATAATATCGTCAGCGTTAAAGTCCTTACCGCCAACGAGATTGTCAATATCGCTCGATAGAAAGTCAGTCGCTTATTGAATTTCCCATAGTGGCGCAAATGGTTTGCCATGCCACCTGGTATGTCAAACACCATTTTTTTGGCATGCGCATAGGAATAGTCCTGAGTACATTAAAATCAAATTCTAACAAGAACAAGATATTTTGAGCGGTACATTGTTGAAAATTTTCCAAACAGGAAAACAGAGAAGGAATTCAAAACATAACAACGTTCATTTTAGATAATTTACAATAATAAAACGTGATAATAATGGAGATCCATGATTTGATTATTTGCTCATCCTTTTTTCAATTAGTTGTCACTTCTTTTTGCTTAGAGATGATATATTCATCCAATTTGAGCATGGTCTTATATATCATGTCCTTAATCATGTAAGGTTCGGGAACCATCTCATTTACTTTCTCATACTTCACCGACCACTTCACAATCCCTCCTTTTTTTTCATCCTTCTCGCCTTGTTCATCAACAATCTTATCATCACCATTTTCATTAGTGACATCAATGTTGGGAATAACTTTGACTTGAGGTTCATAACTTTTGTATAGCTTTAATAAATCGCCACCAATAACACTGTAAATTATTGTCTTGGTTAATTCATCCACATTTTCTAATTTTTTCTTCTCTTCCATTATAACGGGAGCCCCTTTAACCAATGTACCTAAACAAACAAACTACACTATATTAGTAACGAAAAACTATAAAGATGCACTCCATTTAGACTGCTAATGTGGCATCAAAATCTGACTACAATTCACTAAAAACCCTTACCAGATGAGTCATATTTGGCCTTTGATTTCTAATTATTTCATGTCCTATAGTTGCATGCTGCGAGCTTAATTGAGTTACGCATTAAATTTGGAAGGAGTAAGTAAATTGTGACCTTACTTGATTCATTTTCCAAAGGGTAACAGATCCATTCTTTTCTCCATTCATATCTTCAATTACTTCAATACTCTTATAAGTCTCTGGTAAAACTTCAGGAAGAATAGAAGACCAAGTTTTAAGATCCCAAAACATGTCAGGTGAGCTTCTAAATTCTACTACCATCTCAAGGACTGCATCAGTGTGTTTAGTAGGCCTCCATTTGGTTCTTCCCCTCATAACCTCCCCTCCGTTCTCAAGTTGAAGCATGTGTTGACACTCCGTATAACCACTGGTTTTAACAATTCTTGTCAAAGACTTTAGCTCATCGCCTACTCCACATTCCCTCTTAAATTCCAAAGCAAGGTCAAAAATCTCCTGACTTTTTAAGATCAGCGTAGGAGAAGTCTGCAAAATCATTTGACATATATATCGCATTTTAACTAGTACTTTCAGAAACAAATTGTGGTCAGAATATATCGTACAAATATAGATATTTAAGATATGCCAATCAGTATGCGATAAGATAGACAAGAAGAAAAGAATAGTTGCTTAATGAAATGTATATCTATCTCAAGAATCCATTCAATGTATTTGCCAAAATTCACATGCTGATTAACATCTAAGTCACTCCAACGTGCCTGCATATTTTGTATTTATGATTAGTCGATCTTTAAATGGGTACCAACAGTTGAGTCAAACTAAAGGTGATAGAAAAGAGAACTTAGCAAGATAAGTCTTAATTAAAGTTGATCTAACTTACTATTACGCCAGTTTGGACAAAGTCAGTTTCGTTGTCATGAACCTTTGACAGTCTGATGTCGTCCCAGATCGGATAATCCATTAAATGAGCTGTTATTTCATCTCTAACTTCCTCTGGCATTTTAGACAATTTTCTTGTTTTTTTATTCATTAAAATCCATACGCTGGGGTAAACGGGCAATAATTAAAGAAACTATAACATTTTTAACTAGCTGATCAAAAAAATATAACATTTTTAACTAGTAAATATTTTAATGTCATAATTACCTGTTAACTTGAGCCAGAGTTTCACTGGTATTGGCATCACGAAGATGCCAATAATTAGAGAAACCATTCTTTACAGGTGCATCACCTAACCAATTATCTATTTCAACTACATCACCCCTGCAACAAAATATACCATCAAGTAACTTAACTGTACGGTAGGAATTACTTGGTATTCAAAAAAGCTATAGGAAAGCGCGTCTGCATAATCAGGTAATGCAGAGAAGGCAAGAAAGCAAGAACTAGCTTACCAAGAAGGATATCGATCTATAAGAACCTGCATCTTGGCAATAACCCATATTAGATCTCTCTTAGTCATCTCCGGAGTCGATTGAAATCCATCACCCACCAGCCCGACATTCCTCATATGATTAGCAGTTGTTTCCTGCGTCAAAATGAATGATCCAACAACTTAAGACATTTTAACTTGCATACCTCCTATAAAAAAGAAAAAAAAAAGCCTGCACAACTAGTAATATTCTTACGAGTAAAATATCAGGACATGACATGTATTCTTGCCTGTAAATAATTCAACAACGTTCCTATAGTTGCCATCTGATTTGGGCCAATCTCATACGGTCTAAGTTTCGCTGATAAACGCAGTCATTGATTTTTTCAGGTGCTTTGGTCTTTGCTGCAACCCTCAACCCCCTAAAAGAGGTCTCTGTGTTCGATTTCATGCCAAGAGGAATCAGATTGTCTGATCCTCCATTAGTCTTTGTCACCAATCTTGTTCTTAATGAATTATTAGTGAGAGAGACTGCTGACAATATAATGCTACTAGCCATGATTGCAAAAGAGTTTAGGAACAGTATTGCGTGATCCCAGTAAATGCACACGCGTACCCTGAATCCCTGATGTTCAGGTATCTCCACTGAAACGTGTTAAACTTAAACGAGAACTGTCAGCAATGAGAATCATACATTTCTAAGAAGTAAGAACAAATCTAAATGACGTAAAGTAATTAACTGAAGTAAAATAGAACAAACCATAGAAAATTTATAACCAAGGAAAATGAAGTGAAATTCTAGTCACGTACACTGATCAAACAGCTCTATAAGTTCAGTTCTTAATTGTGATTTATGCGTACTTCAGCACTTGCTTAAATAGGCTTATCTAGCAGTCTATTTTGATGCATTTAAGTCAGTTGCACACACTTCGAATGTGGGTTCCGATCTTTTGTACTAAAATTTCCATGTACCCTTTGTACCAGCCACTATGTCTAAGAATGTTGATACCTGTCTTGCTTGGTTAAGAGTAACATGAAGTTTTACAATATCTGATAAGGGGAGAATGCAATTAAAACTAACCTATCTCATTTTAGGTTTAAGTAAACCAAAAATGTAATGCGGACAGCAACAAATTTTAATAAAGTTTCATCGAATGTAGTTAATTTTGGCCCAGATATCCGATAATATTGATTTTCGGCGTTTATCCGAAATGTTGCTCATATTTCACCGATATTCACCAAAATATAGTGTTTCAGTCCCGACCGATATTTGTGGGTGTCCGATATTGACTACGTTACAAAACGAGCAGGGGCGCGGGTCCTAGGACATCAATGTGAGCTATCAAGCTGCCTGCCGTTTGTTATTAGATCGTTAGATTTCACATCTATTTAGATTTTGTTTTCGATTACCACGATGATAAATCTAAATAAATTTATTGTTTTCTCACTTGATAAAACTTAATAACTTGTGTTGCAATATATATTACATTAACTCAATCAAAGATAAATGAAGGACTAGTGGATGCAAAAAAATAAATAATAAGATGGAAATGGACTAGGACGATAAGTTTTTGCCAATGGTATACAGATCGGAGTTCCAATATATGAAACTCCACAATATTTTAGGTTTACTTTAAATGTTTTAAAAAACCGTCGCACTTAGGCCCAAGGCCAACACCTTCAAACTAAGGGAGTGATTTTTAATTTTTCTAGTTTGCTGACATTATCAATGATTCATATTTTATTTACAAGACGACATGCAATGGTTCCATTGTATCATCAATTGATAGTTTGGATATCTTTTTCAGGTTTTTCTCTTAAATTGAAGTTATTGTGATTTTTTTGGGAGAGTGATTATTCTATAATTTCGTAATATTTGTACATATTTCTGCAGAAAAACATTTTTGTTCCGACCTGAATAAAATGATATGTATATAAACCATACTTACAGAGAAGCTAAGAGAGCCACAAAGTGATTGTCCAATATAAGACCCGCTGGGAATTATGTGGACATTCCTGCTAGTTCGTTTGATGAAGATCACAATGGAGGATGCAATGGCTCGTGTGTATTTCTTTCTTAGTTGAGACGTTTTTTGGTCTTCAGCTTTTCTAGACTGTTAGTTTTCTTATACTTTTTTTCTGTGTGTTTCTTTATTTGTAGGTTGGCATTTCCTTAACCCCTCTCTTTTCTAAAAACAAAATAAAGAATATGTATATATACTGCAAGGTATATATAGTTACTAGGGTGTATATAAGCTATAGAATAAGTCTAGATTGATTTCGACCATTCCACCCAAAATTGCACACACAGACACCAGTGGCGAGTCTCATTTCTGCCCATACATATCTCAATGCTAATCACATGAAATATTATCCATTTGATTCCCTCTCGGAAGAAATCGAAGGGAAAATTTCGGTGGGTCTAGACTTGTTAGGATATGTACCAGTAAAGTACACATATTCGGATCAATTTTCTGCAATCAACGAACTGATAAAAATTTACAACCAACAAACTGATAAAACATCTACAACCAACAAAATAATAAATAAACCTTTACAAAATAATGTGGTGCACACATTCACGTAATAACCTTTAATTCCAACTAACAGAATCTTTACAAAGTAGCTAGCCGTATGGTTAACTTATTAAAAAAGTTAATATTAACAAAGTAGTTAGTACTTAGTATGTATGTCCTTCTTTCTTGTTACAAAATGTTATTTGCTTGGTCTCCAACCTTCTTAGACTGTTAGTTTGTTTCTTTTTTTTTCTCCGTTTTTCTTTAATTACTTGTAGGTTCATCACACCCCCTCTCTTTTTCATTAAAAAAAGAAGAAAAGAAAAATGATATGTATATCCATGCTGGTAGGGTGTGTATAAGCTATGAGGATGTTTACCATCAAAGTATACATTCTCAGATCAAAATTCTGCAACCAAGGAAGTGATAAAACTTTACAACCAATTGATAAAATATTTACAACCAACAAAATAATCATGGAACTTTTCAAAATAGGAGTCCAACTTTGTGCACATTCTAAAAAAATCCGGGTGCATATTCCGCCTCTCCTGGTTGGTTAACGAAAATTTTAAAAACCACCTTTTATTTTATTTATTTTTTTGCTTTGCTTTAATAGTTTTTTGACTTTCCTTCTCTGTTTCCTAAAATTACGTCATAAATAAAAAATAACAAAGACTACTTAGATTTATAACCCCTCTCTCTTCTTCCTAAGTTCCTTGCAGAATCCAATACTTCACTTTCATTGAACAAGCAAATCAAGCTTATTTGATAACCATCAAATTAAAAAGAGCATAGATAACGTTTTCTAAAGTAGGTCCAAACTTAAACTTCTGAAATCAATCGAAAATGAACTATTTTAGTTCATAGCTTCTGAGATGTTAACTATAATTCAAGCTTAATCCAACATTGGATGTTTTTAGTGGATAATCCAACAAGATTAATGAACAAAAAGAAAGATTACTCGGTACCCAAATCATAACAAGTGATGTTTTCAGTGATTTTTGAGATAAGAAATAAGTAAAGGTTTCAACAAGAAATTCATTTGATTTGAACATGTAACTACTGAGTTTTTCATCAGAGATAAAATTGAATCAACCCAAACCCGAAAACTTGAAAATTGATGAAACCAAGATTTACAATCAGAACAATCAAATTTACTTCATCTGATCATAAATTACTTTTGTTATCAGATTTCGATCGGTTTTTGAGAAATCAATTAATACGTTTATAGGTATTTTGAGTTTTATAGATTGAATTTCAGTAGTTGTGGCGAAGAAACATTTAAGAATTGTTGAGTTTGATTTAATCAGATAGACAATCTTTTGTTTCTTCGATGAAAGTTGATGCCTAGAAACAGTTTTGCAATGGTGTGTTTTTAATTTTCAACAAAAAATTAGTTACAAAGAGAATTTCAAAAGTAAATCAAGGAAACAGAGTGGTTTTCAAAGATTGTTTCAACCAACCATGAGAGCCGGAATGTGCATCCCGGTTTTAGAGGGGTGCACAAAGTTGTACTCTAAAAATAGTATGGTACATGCATACATTCAGATCATATCCTTTATTCCAACCGACAGAATTCTTATTACAAAGTAGCTAGCGACGTGGTCAACCAATTAAAAAGTTACTCCCTCCGTTCCATTTTAGATGATGTTTTAGAGTTATTTTTTTGTTTCATAACCCTTAAAAGTTTTCATATTTTTCACAAAACTACCAACAACACCCTTATATTTTGTTTTGGAACTATAAGTTTATTTTTAAATGCACTAATAGCAATTAATGTTTGAAGACTTTTCTCAAGGGTATAAATGTAAAATCTTCACATCTCTCTTCATTTCTTAATCTGCCTGAAAACTCCAAAAACATCAACTAAAGTGAAACGGAGGGAGTAATATTTAACAAAACAGTTAGTATATTTTTTTTTCTTTTTATGGAAAAGTTATCAGTTTTTCCTGTTGTTTGGTCTCCAGTTAAACTGTTAGTTTTATTCTCCCTTTTTTTCTAATTTTCTTTATTTATAGACTGGGGTACTCTTTCAAAAAAAAGAAAAAAAGAAAAACGCATATTTATATACCTGCTTGGTACAAATATAGCTAAGAGGATGTGTACCAGTAAAGTACATATATTCCTATCAAATTTCTCCAACCAACGAACTCATAAAACTTTACAACCAACAAACTGATAAAACATTTACACCCAACCAAATAATTAATTAAACTATAAAAAAAATAGTGTGGTACACATATTCAGATCATCTTCTTCGTTCCAACCAAAAGAGTTTGTACACAGTAGCTGGTAACATGGTCGACGTATTAAAAATCTGGATAAATTGGGGCATATATCACTTAATTGGGGTCAATAGCTACATGACAAAATAGGATCATTAAGAAAAATTTCATAGAAACCCCTTATCCACTATTTATGTTAATGCCTAATATGCCTTTATTAATTTAGTGCTAATTCGGGTAATTAAATAATGTTTAATCAAGTTAATCCTGAAATTAACTTTCATTAAAGCATAATCAACACTTGTAAAAATTTTAATTTTTTTTTCAAAAGACTCGATCCAGAATCGGTTGATGTTAGTTATTTTGTAAACCGATTATGGGTTGAGTTTATGCCGAATGACGATGTAAACCCAGAATCAGAGTTTAATTAATATACACATAAACTGATTCCTAAAATCGGTGTTTACGTAAGTCCTTATAATCCGATTAATACTTACTTTCAGAAACAAAATATTGATTACATAGTTTAGGAAATTAGCGCACTACGTATATAAGATTCAGTATTGGAATTCTAGAATTTCACACATCAAATGCTCGTCAATGAATCTCCGAGCACGACGGTACAACGTCGTATATTCTTTGTGGTGAATGAACTTAGTATCCCCATTAAGGATTCTCCATAGCTCGTTGAAACGTTCCAGTTGAAATTCAATGAATTCTTAAATTTTAGTATGTGAACTTTTGACATAGGTATAAAATGATCGCATTACTCACTTTTTCCATAAGAGGAGCTCGTGGATGATAGTCGTACACCATATTTCTAACTTTTACGTACTCTCGCATGTCACCTTTAATGTATTGGATTCGAAATGCCAAGTCTCTCCATTTGCGGTTATTGGGATTCCCGATACGCCCGTAAAAGAACTCTTTAACTCTCTTCCAAAACATTGAATAGATTTCATTCGGACGTTCACGGAACGTATTAGCAAACGATTTAACGAGACACAAATCTTCATATGGTTCCCATTCCATTTTCTAGGTTAAGTGTGTGATATGGGAGTGGCTGAAAGAGGTTGTCCTTATATAGATAAGGACTCAACGGCTATTTTTTTCAAATTCAAATCAAACAATCGGGGTTAGGTATGTCCACATAGTCCGATTATGTCCTTGCAAAAACATAAAAATTGTGCCTCTCATCAATCGGTCTTTTGTAATGCACATGCAATCCGATTCTTGGCAAAAAAAGTTATAGAACTTTTCTTCACAACAATCGGATTACATATATGTACATGAAAACCGATTCTTGACATCAAAAGTTACATGACTTTTCTTCATAGAAATCGGATCACAAATGTGTACATGTAAACCGATTATAAGCAAAAAAAAGTTTCAAAACTTTTCTTCATAACAATCGGATTTCATAAAGGTACATTTAAACCGATTCTGAAACAGAATCTCTGGGTAACTATCAGAATCGGTTTACATATAGGTACATGTAAACTGATTCTGAATGAAAAAATGCCAGAATCCTGCATTTTTTGCACACACATTGTAGTTGGTTATTTTATCGCGTCTTGGACAAACACCAACAATTTTCAAAAGAAACCAGATTAAGTCATTCATAAACTAGGAATATAACCAAACATAATTCGCAACAAGACATAAGTTTTGACTCCATAATTATCCATAGTTAAAGACATAAACATGAATATAATCATTCATTAATGAACATACCCACCACGACCACGTCCACCACCACGACCACGTCCACCTCATCCTCGTTTACCAGTTTGGGCGCTGCTCGATGCACCTTCAGGCATATTTTTTTGGGGGCTCTCTTCCTCTTTTTCTTTGGCTCCTCCTCCTCGTCCTCCTCCAGCTCCCCAAACTTTGCACCAGTTTCTAAATCTTCGAGACTGTTCAATTCATCGATTAACTTTTCATTGGCCTTAACATTTTTCCTTTCCAATATTTCTAGCTTTGCTTGGGTTATCAAGTGCCCGACTCGTCTTCTCTGTTTCAATTTCAAAGATCAAACATTCAATATATAATGCTAAAACCATTAAAAAAACGTAATTGAGTAACAATATGCACCAGGAATTCAAGAGCCGTATCTTTGTCCTCTATCTTGGGCCTTTCATCTACTCGTATTACTCTAGTATGTGAAACATTAAGGTACTGCGGCATGTAACCCGGAGTTGCATCATCATCTGTTCGAGATGGACCATGCAGAGGATATTTGTGAAACGCTCTGTCTTACCAATAATCACATAATGGTAAAGGCTTGTGAACAATGTGAATATCATTATCATATGATTTGGTTTTTGACTCATTGATTTTGAACATCTTGTGTTCCTTTGGGATTCTTTCTACGTAACCGCATTGTCTTGCGACTCTCGTCGGGTTGTACATTACATATCCTCTTGGGTGAAACAGAGGCCCAAAATAATCACTTTTCTCTTCGCACCCAACCTTCTTCCCTTTTCCTTTAGCCATATCCTCTTTGTAAGGATCAAAGACAACATCTTTCGTCGTCAAGTTGTTCGACTGGCGTGTCAACTTCAGATAATCCTTTTTTTGGTTCTTCGGCTTACTTCTGTAGGTGTACATGTCTCAATAACACCTGTGGTCCCATTCCTTATTCTCAAAAGCCCTTTGAGAAAATATTAGGAAGTGCAAATATATCCACGCCTGCAGAAAAGCCATATTCCCTCCGATTTGGTTCCTTTGAGCTCTAGAAACCTTTCTCAACTCCTTCAACGAGTGTGCAAGGATGGAGTGCCCCAAGAGTATTCGTCAATCTTGTCAAATGGTTGCAACAGTTGGATAAAGTTGGCGCTCACACGGGCACCGGAAACATCGGGGAAGATAACAGCTCACAGGACATAGAGGACATACGCATTGGCCGTGACGATGATACGTTCCGACGTCACCTCTTTCCCCTCAGCATGAAGCTTATTTGTTCCCATGAAGTTGTCCCTCAGCTTCGAGAGATGGAATATCCTCTGCTTTGACTTTTCTACCAGCATCTCTGACTTGGTCCTCTCCTTATCCCATTGGAACACATTTTTGGTGAACGCGTAAATCTTGTCCCACTCAAGATCTTGCGCGTAGTCTTTGTACTTCACGGCTTTACCTTCTATGCTTATCCCGGTAAAGAACTTCGCATCATTTGGAGTTATCGTCATTTCGCCAAATGGAAGATGCAAAGTATCCGCTTCCCTGTAATATCTCTCGGCAAAGTCGGAACAAAGAGGTTTGTCATAACCAAGGTCCAAACTCTCGACCGCAGGTATCGACCCCGTAGAATTGACTAGATCAATTACTTTCGGAACTTCTCTAACGGTTGATTCTATTCCTTCCAGTGGACATTGCCTCATCATACTCATTGACATTCCTGGCTTCATAAGACGAACGACATCCTTGTGATCCTATAAAACAAAACAACCCCGATGGACAACAATCAAACACTACACGGATAATAATGTTTACATTACATAGCATAAGGTTTAGGTACTTACTATTGTATGGAAAACGACGGCAGCCCAACTTCCTTTGTACGCCCCATAAAATCTTTCCTCCATCACCGGGTAACCCGTAAACGGTATCCTCAGGGCCATGAGAAAACATCTTCAGCGGGTCGGGCATGTGGTCCCCTTTCTTCTTTTTTGGACCATCTTTCTTCTTACCATCTGTCTTACCTTGTTCTTGAGCGTCTCCTCCTTGGACTTGTTGTTGAACTTCTCCTCTTTGGACTTGTTCTTGAATTTCTACTATTTCTTCATCACTTTCATCCTTACCTTCTTCTTCATCACTTTCATCCTCACCCTTTTCTTCATCACTTTCACTCTCATCACTTTCTTCTTCACCACCTTTCTTGCCATCACTTTCTTCTTCAACACCTTCCTTGCCACCTGTTTCTTCTTCATTCATCTCCTCCTTATCACTTTCTTCTTCAGCAGCTTCTCTATAACCACCTTGTTGTTCAGTAGGTGTATCAGAATCAGATTCCTCATGTGTTGGTTGCTCCGCTTGAGGTGGTGGGTCATTGATGCTGATCTCTTTGGCTTTACTCCCTGTGGCCCTTCGGTGGGAAGCATTCAAATTTTGACTGCCTTTTCGACGAGGTTCCAAAGGCTTAGGAGTAGCAAGGTCATGTTTCTTCTTATATTTCTTTTCGGCTTGCTTTTGTTGCTTGTCCTTGTTTGGCCTGTAGAATACGGAGTTAAGCGACAAACAAAAATGGAATAAAATGCATTTTTATTAAGTCAAGGTAAATAATCAGTTTACTCGATATGCATATAAACTCCGATTCATAACATAATAAAATTAACAATCATATTTTTAAAGTGCTAATGTAAACCGATTCCAAAAATCGGTTTTCTCGATATACATATAAAGTCCGATTCTTTACTACACAATCGGTTTTTGTGAACACATATGTAATCTGATTCTAACAAAAAAAAGTTACAGAAGGAACGGCAATAAGAATCGGGGTATTTATACATTAACGTTTCCCGATTCTTATTCACATGCAGCACAATCGGGTATGTGACCAAGAACATCAACCGTTTCTAAATAGAATCGGGTTACTTCTACACTAACATAATCCGATTCCCTGAAACCCAGATAATTTTCTATTCAAAAATTTTGATTTCTAAGGGATTAGGTTACTAAAACCTAGTTTAGAGGATTAGGTTGATAGAAAAGTATCCGATTCGACCCATTTCTTCCTGTTGTTATTCGATTAGAGATGCTTCTTCCTGAGCAACCGTTTTTCTTCTTCGGTTTGTTTCCAATTGCTTTAACAATTCCGGGATTGCAATCACTAGGATAAGTGATTCCAGTGACTTGTTTGTATCTTGACGGTTTCGAAATTTTATACAAGAAATAAAACGATTAATCGTTTTTGGATCGTCGATTTTTGTTTCAAAAAAAAAGAAAAAAGAGGGAGTAGAAGAGATGAAGAATCGGTTTTTAGGTTAGAAATGAAAACTGATTTTAGTTTTAGGTTTATTATTAAGAGTTAATGGGGGTAAGAACATTTTTAGAGGGTAATTTTGATAGTTTACTTTAAATTTAGACACCCCTTATCATTGTGTATAAGGTAGATGAAGTAATCTATAGGCCCCAATTTAGCCGGGATTAAAAAGTTAACATTTAACGAAGTAGTTAGTATGTTTCTCTAATGCAAAAAAAATAAAATAGAACTTGTGATGTTGCATATAATGGTTTCAGTGCATCTAATGCTTACAGCTCTTTAGATGTGGAACGTTTTATCTTATATTCTCGTTCCCTGTTTGAACATTTTTGTAACTACAAGAAATCCTATAGTGACACCCAAGTAATGGCAATTGTAAAATCTAAGAAGGATAAGATATTATAAAATCTAAGACATGATAGAAGAGAACTCGAAATCTTATTATGAAACATAAGATGTTATAAACATGAATAGATACAAACCCTAACTTGGAGCATAAAAAACTTTCTTTCTCTTCAGATAATGCACACAGACTAAAAAGACCTCTTTCTTTACAATGGTCCCTCGTACCTCATATAGGGGTTTACATTGTGGGTGACATTTTATACACATTGATTTACAACTAATAAAGCCTTGTATTTCGGTAATCCCTATACGATATCAGGAAAAAAAGAAGGAATTTAAAACATAACAACGTTCACTTAGATAATAATTTACAATAATAAAACGTGATAATAATGGAGATCCATGATTTGATTATATGCTCATCCTTTTTTCAATTAGTTGTCACTTGTTTTTGCTTAGAGATGATATATTCATCCAATTTGAGCATGGTCTTATATATCATTTCCTTTATCATGTTAGGTTCGGGAACCATCTCATTTACTTTCTCATACTTCACCGACCACTTCACAGTCCCTCCTCTTTTTTCGACCTTGTCGTCTTGTTCATCACCATTTTCATTAGTGACTTGAATGATGGGAATAACTGTGACCTGGGGTTCATAACTTCTGTAAAGCTTTAATAAATCTCCACCAATAACACTGTAAGTTATTGTCTTGGTTAATTCATCCACATTTTCTAGTTTTTTCATCTCTTCCATCATAACGGGAGCCCCTTCAACCAATGTACCTAAAAACAAAACAAAGTACACCATATTAGTTAAGAAAAACTATATAGATGCACTCTATTTACACTTCTAATGTGGCATCAAAATATGACTACAATTCACCAAAACCTATACCAGATAGTCATATTTGACCTTTGAGTTTTAGTTATTTCATATATTATAGTCGCATGTCGCAAGCTAAAATGAGATACGCATTAAATTATTTCGAAAGGAGTAAACATGTTGTAAGTAAATTGTGATCTTACTTGGATTCATTTTCCATAGGGTAACAGATCCATTCTTTTCACCATTCATATCTTCAATTACTTCAATACTCTTATAAGTCTCTGGTAAACCTGGGGAAGAACAGATGACCAAGTTTTAAGAGTTTCGCAAAACATGTCTGCTGAGCTTTTAAATTCTACTTCTATTAGATTTATGATAAGAATAAGGATCAGAGTTGAAGACAAAGATTAAAGTGGTTCGGCACTAACGCCTACGTCCACTGACAAACCCCGTAGGGTGAATAATATTGATCATCGGTAATCACTGAGATAGTTTTACATGTACACATGTGATTCCTATTTATAGAATAGTAGGATTAACATAAATCAGTAAACCTAGAACAAACTAATTGTGTTGACTAGGTTAAACTTATCTAGAGATTTTCTAACAAAATTTGTCATTGACTTGTTCTTTATTTCATGTGTATTGTACACGTACAATATTCCAATACCCCCTCAAGTTGGACACGGAGAGAGTGGAAGTGTTCAACTTGAACTGTTGTCAAAGAAGGAGATTACAAAACAATCTTCATCAACTTATTCTATTCATCTATACGGTCTTCACTCTATAAAACTTGAAAGGCCACAACATCACTGGTGTATGAAAACTTGACTTAACGAACCTTCATCGTAGCAGAAGCCTTTAACTCCGCATTTCCCATATGATGTGAAATAGACAATGTAGGCGACAGAACTCCACATTAGTTACTTAAAAAGGTTTAAGAACAATAATGGATTGCATGGGCTTGATTCGAAAAACAAACATGCCCATAGGAATAGATTAAAAAGGTAATTTTAGCCTTAACGAGGAATCAGAATTAAAATTTTATCCAAGTCCATGAAAATCAACAGACTAGACTGATTAGGATGATTAGGAGAAATAAAACACGATCATATGCCGTAAAAGGAATCGACCATACTTGATATTTTGTAGAGTAGCAAGAAACTTGCTGGTAAACTTGATCGTCAAGATATTAAATCGATAAGAACGCAAATTAAAACGAATTGTTCTTAAAGTTGAATTTGGATTAATACCCAAAGAAAAGATGATATTTTTGATCTTAAAAACCCAAGATTACCAACTTGGACGAAAATGAAATTGTTGATGCATGGAAATCACAGTGAACCACCAACAATGTATATTAGATGGAGAGAACAACAACGAAAAATTGTTGCTAATAAAACTGTACTGATCAAACCAAATATTGATAAGTACACATGTTGAAATAAATCACAATCTAGCTATATGTGATGAACAGTCAAAAATTAAACTGTCGGAGAAGATAAGAATAATAATGAGTGGTGAATAAACAACCACTACCAGATATTCAATTAGTTTTCCATAACTTGATGGCTTATCAAATTAACCAAATCTCTTTACAGAGATAAAAAAACAGGAAGAGAACGAGCTTCACTTCCTTATCTTGGTCGGTAAAAATTGATTCTTAGCTAAAAACCTTAGATGAGGATTAATAGTAACCTTCAGTTCTTACCATTGATTTAGGATCAATACCGAAGCTTGGTTCAAGATTAGAACTTGACAGAACATACACCAATATGCCATCATTAAGAAAATATGCCTTCGAAGTTACACCTTTTAACTGATCAACAAAAGCATTAGATAACGAGAGCCAAAATATAAGGAGAAGCCGAAGTTGGCTTGAGATAATATTTATGTTTAAAAAGATAACATAGCCACAGACTACGTACAGTGTTCAACTGCAATTGAAAAACTGACCAAAAAAAAGTCATACAAACTGCAACATTGAAGCAAAATATTATGGGAATATTTTCTGAAGTTTTGAGATATCCGCAAATGTAACGAGATATTTTGATTTAAGTTGAGTTTTCTTTACCAAAAAAGAACAAAAATAGTGAATCATGATGCAACATCTTTGCTGCATAAAAAAGATTGACTAGAAGAATGATTTAGGTGATTAAACACGAGACACCAATAAACAAAGATCGGTGCTTAAAACAAATGACAAAGTTATACGAAGACACAGAACTAAACGACGTTTGAAATACGTGCCAAAACACATAGCATGCACATTGTTTGGCAAAATCCATTAAGATCCTTTAGGACCTAATAAGACAAGGATGGGAAGAGAGAATCAGAAAACAAAGTTAACTGATGAAGTGATTAGATATCAATAAAAATTGATAAAGAAGACCGGCAAAAGCTAATACCAGTTAGTTCATGAGAAGAACATTGTACTAGCATGAATAAGGTCTGAAAAGCAAATTAAAAAATAGAAAGCGGAAGCAATTTTGATCAGGAAAAAAAAAATTAGATTTTTTCGTGTTCTGATACCATATTAGATTTATGATAAGAATAAGGATCGGAGTTGAAGACAAAGATTAAAGTGGTTCGGCACTAACACCTACGTCCACTGACAAATCCCGTAGGGTGAATAATATTAATCATCAATAATCACTGAGATAGTTTTACATGTACACATGTGATTCCTATTTATAGAATAGTGGGATTAACATAAATCAGTAAACCTAGAACAAACTAATTGTGTTGACTAGGTTAAACTTATCTAGAGATTTACTAACAAGATTTTTTATTGACTTGTTCTTCACTTCATGTGTATTGTACACGTACGATATTCCAATACTATCTCAAGGTTTACTGCGTCAATTTGTTTAGTTGGCCTCCATTTGGTTCTTCCCCTCATAAACTCCCTCCGTTCGTAAGTTCAAGCATGTGTTTATGTCAGGATTTTCTTAGGGAATCACTGACAACCGTGGAATAACGGATTTTGAGATATTATGATGAATAATAAGTAAACCAAGCACAAGCAACTATAATAATACGATAAAGATAAATCAACTCACAAGACACAAGATTTATAGTGGTTCGACCAATACATACAACTTGTATATATTGTCTACGTCCACTTTGAGCCGCACCAACTCAATTCCACTATGAAGAAAAACGATTACAACGTCGTGTGAATCCCATCAAACCCTTGGTTACACCGCAACAATTACCCGAGACGATAACCTTGTCTCTTATTCCTCAACAATATGCTCTAACAACGAAACCCTAGCTTTATCCCTAAAAGCTATACAAGAAATCTCTCACCGATCTCTTAATCGTTTTCTACACAATAGAATTCTACAAGGCCTAATTGCCTATTTATATAGGGTACAAACTTGGCCACCAAGAATCCTAGCCTGTTTAGGAAATCCCTTCCTTAAATAACCACAACTAACTTTAGGAAATAATAATTAGTCTTCAATAACTACCAATCTCCCAGTTTGAAGACTCATTTATTGTCTTCAATTCTCCTTTTCTTCAACTTTGGATTTTACGGTGCTAAAACATCTTCATGTCAGTGTGGCTCCCCTCCCAGATCCTCATTCTGAGAGACCAATTAAAGCCTTGCAGAGCTTTAGCTTGTCTGATGTAACTCCCTTGGTAAACATATCTGCCTGATTCTTCGAACCAAGAATCTTCTCGAGCTTCAACTCTCATTCTTCTAAGATATCCCGAATGAAATGATAATGAATATCTATATGCTTCGTCCTAGCATGATAGGCTGAGTTCTTGGCTAAATGTATAGCGCTTTGACTGTCGCTAAACCGAACACTATGTCGTTGTTCCTTTCCCAACTCATCTAACAAACCTCGTAATTAAATCATCTCCTTGCTTGCTTCTGTGACTGCTACGTACTCCTCTTCCGTAGTATACAATGTTACCAACTTCTGTAACCGTGAGTTCCAACTCACTGCAGCTGACCCCATAGTATAAACATAACCGGTCGTACTTCTCCTTTTATATACATCACCTGCGAAGTATGCATCCACATAAACCCTCAAGATAGAACCACCTTTTTCATAACACAATGGTACGTTTGTGTTACCTCTCAAATACCTGAGAATCCACTTCACAACTTCCCAATGTTGTTTTCCTGGGTTGCTTGCATATCTACTCACCACTCCTACTACATGTGAAATATCCGGTCTCGTTCACACCATAACATACATTAGATTCCCAATATCCGAAGAATATGGTACGTTATCCATGTACTCCTATTCTTCATATGTCTTCGCACACTGCATACTTGAAAGAAGAATTTGATTTCCAAGTGGAGAACTAACTGGTTTAGCATTCTCCATATTGAACCTTTTAAATACTCGTTCAATATATTCAGTCTGACTAAGCATAAGTACACCCTTAGCTCTGTCTTTTATGATCCTCATACCAAGAATCTGCTTTGCTTGACCAAGATCTTTCATAGCAAACTCACTTGCTAATTGTTTCTTCAAATTCTCAACTTCTTGTAGAGATGTTCCGGAAACCAACATATCATACACATACAGTAATAATATGATGTAGTCAGAACCGCACCTTTTGAAGTAACAATAATGATCTGCATTACACCGTGAGTAACCACCTCTATGCACGAAGTTATTAAATTTCTTGTACCACTTTCTCGGGGCTTTTTTTAAGCCATACAAACTCTTATTTAGCTTTTACACCATCTCTTCCTTGCATTTTACTATGAATCCTTCTGGCTGGTTCATGTAAATTTCTTCATCTAGGTCACCATGAAGAAAAGCTGTCTTTACATCCAACTGTTCAAGGTAGAGATATTCAGAAGCCACTAAACTTAACACTACTCGAATAGTATTCATCTTCACAAGTAGAGAAAATATCTCGCTGTAATCAACACCAGGTTTTTGCTGGAAACCTTTCACAACCAACCTCGCCTTGTAGCGAATATCTCCATTTTCTTCAGACTTATCCGATAAACCTACTTGTTATGCAACACCTTCTTACCTCTTGGTAACTTTACTAACACCCAAGTGCCATTCTCCTCAAGTGAATTCATCTCATCTTCCATAGCAAGTTGTCACTTGCCTGAATCATCAGCCGCTAGTGCTTCTTTAATATCTTCAGGTTCACCTCCATCCGTAAGTAATAGATAATTCAGAGCATACCTTGGGTTTGGTTTTGGAGTTCTTGACGATTTTCGTACTTCTTGTGGAACTGTAGGAGTAACTCCCACTGCAGCAGAAGTCTCTTCACCTTGTACTTCTCTGCCATCAGCAACACCATGCCCTTCTTGTACCACACCTTTTCCAGAAACATCATCAATATCGATATACATCTCCTTATCGATGTTGCTTGATCTGATATCTTCAGCTTGTGTCTTATTCCTGTCCTTGTACAGATCATTCTCATTAAAAGTGACGTCTGTACTTCTAATAACTTTGTGACCCTCGTAGTCCCAAATTTTATACCCAAAAGCGTCATTTTCGTAACCAAGAAATATACACTTCTTTGCTTGAGCACCTATCTTATACCTTTCACCGGGACTAAGATGAACATAACCAACACAACCAAAAACTTTCAAATATGAAAGATTTATCTTTTTTCCGGTCCAAACCTCCTCTAGTATCTTCATATCTAATGGACTACTAGGTGTCCTATTGATTAGATAAGCAGCCGTCTTTGTTGCATGTGCCCAGAAGGTCTCTGGCAAACCAGACTGCAACCTCATGGGACTAGAACGTGCATTCAACGTCCAATTCATACATTCTGCAACTCTATTCTCCTATGACGTCCTTGGAACTGTCCTCTCCAAATGAATTCCATTTGTAGCACATAACTGTAAGAATTCTGTTTTTTCATACTCACCACCGTTGTCTGACCTTAGACACTTCAACTTCAAACCATTTTCTGTTTTAACCAAAGCTTTCCACTTCTTAAACACTTCATACACCTCAAACTTATTCTTCATGAAGTAATGCCACACCTTCCTTGAGTGATCATCAATAAAGGTGACATAATATTGGAACCCGCTGTGAGATGCAACATCAATTGGTCCCCATACATCCATGTGAACCAAATCAAGTTTCGCACTTCTCAAGGCTCTGTTGCCTCTGCTGAAACTAACCCGTTTTTGCTTTCCAAGAACACAGTCTTCACAAAAACAAATATCAACAGACTTTACCTTAAGTAGATATCCTCCCGAACATAGAATCTTCATGTTCTTCTCACTCATGTGCCCTAATATTTTATGCCATAAGTTAGTGTCTTCACTACTACTAGCCATTGCTAAAGTAGTTCCATCTGAAGTCCGGTATAGAGTACCGACTCTAACTCCACGAGCTAATTCCATAGCTCCTTTTTTTCACTTTCCGATTGTGTTTCGTAAGCACAACTTCACAGTCATCATCACAAACTTGGCCCATAAACACCAAGTTCTTCTTCAAATTTGGAACGTGTCGTACATCCTTCAATTCCCATGTCGAACCGTTGACTTTCAAGATCACATCACCCAAACCGATGATGTCCCATGCTTCAGCGTCACCTAAGAATACTTGGCCATAGTATCCTTCTTTATAAGAGATCATAATACTCTTATCACCTGTCGCATGGAAAGAAGCTCCTGAGTCTATAATCCAAGACTCATCTTGCTTGTCCTCAGAGAGTAGTAGAAAACCTTCCGTAATCACCTTCTTTTTATCAACAAGGACCTTCACCGATTCCAAAGCTGCAACTACGTTGACCTATTCTTGATTACCTTTGTTTCCACCATTATTAGCACCTTTGTTTTCCGGACAATCGCGCTTGAAGTGTCCTACTTTCTTACACGCACAACACTCAACAACACCTCTAGGCCGGGATTGAGATCTCCCCCTAGACTTTCCTCTATACTTCCATCTAGATTTGTTGTTGTTGTTCCGATTTGTACTCCTGCCTCTATCTTCTTCATGCAGGCTTAAGGCCGAGCTTGAAGTACTAGAACCACAACCTTGTTCTATTCTTCTTTCCTCTTCAGCGATCAACCTTTGCTGCAAATCATCAAGCTTCAACTTCTCTCTCCCTGCGGAATTGCTAATGTTTGTCCTTGCAGTATCCCAACTCTTTGGTAATGACGATAACAACCGTAAAGCTTGAACTTCATCATCAAAAAATAAAACTAACTTTTGAAAGCTGAGAAATAATTGATTTAAACTTCCCAAGATGTACTGAAATCGCTTCTCCTTCTTGCATCTTCAGATTAAATAGTTGTTCACACAACATAATGTTCCCCGAGGCTGATGACTTTTGATACAACTTTTCAAGTTTATCCATAAGATTCTTCGTACTAGTTTCCTCTTGTACGTAATTGTAGACTTCCTCCGATAGACATCTACGGATCACGGCTACACACTTGCGATCAAGAGTTGTCCATTCATCGTCTTTTCGTGCTCCCTTTTTCGCAACTCCACCCAATGGATCACCAAGGTCTTTCTCATATAGGTAGTCTTCCATCTGAGACTTCCAAAACGCAAAGTTCTTCCCATTAAAAACTTTAACCCTAGCTACCGTACTTTCCTTATTATCACCCATAACTCCCACTCCAATCGTACTACGATAAACCCTAAAGATATAACCCGAGCTCTGATTCCAGTTGTCAGGATTTACTTATGGAATCACTGACAACCGCGGAATAACGGATCTTGAGATATTATGATGAATAATAAGTAAACCAAGCACAAGCAACTATAATAATACGAAAAAGATAAATCACCTCACAAGACACAAGATTTATAGTGGTTCGACCAATACATACAACTTGTATATATTGTCTACGTCCACTTTGAGCCGCACCAACTCAAATCCACTATGAAGAAAAACGATTACAACGTCGTGTGAATCCCAACAAACCCTTGGTTACACCGCAAAAATTACCCGAGACGATAACCTTGTCTCTTGTTCCTCACCAATATGCTCTCACAACGAAACCCTAGCTTTAGCCCTAAAATTTATATAAGAAATATCTCACCGATCTCTTAATCGTTTTCTACACAATACAATTCTACAAGTCCTAATTACCTATTTATATAGGTTACAAACTTGGCCACCAAGAATCCTTGCCGATTTAGGAAACCCCTTCCTTAAATAACCACAACTAACTTTAGGAAACAATAATTAGTCTTCGAGATATAACTAAAAGTTTACACTCGGTATAACCATTAGTTTCAACAACTTTTGTCATAGACTTTAACTCATCACCTACTCCACATTCCCTCCTAAACTCTAGAGCAAAGCTCCTGACTTTTTAAGATCAGTGTAGGAGAGCTCTGCAAAATCATTTGACATATATATTGTCTTTTAACTTTCATAAACAAACTAAAGTGAGAATATATCGAACAAATATAAATATTTAAGATATACCAATCAATACGCGATATGCTAGACCAAAAGAAAAATAATAGTTGCTTAATGAAATGTCTAGCTACCTCGAGAATCCATTGTATATATTTTCCAAAATTCACATGCTGGTTAACATCCAAGTCACTCCAACGTGACTGCATATATTGTATTGTTATTATTACTCGATCTTTAAATGGGTGCCAGTGTCCGCCGAGTCAAGTAAAGGTGATAGGAAAGAGAAATTAACAAGATAAGTCTTAATGAAAATTGAGATATAACTTACGATTACACCAGTTTGGGCAAAGTCAGCTCCGTTGTCACCCATTTAAAGATCTACCTCAAACTGATGAAGTTGCACAGGATGGTGACCTCCATCAAACCAGCTGATCCACAAGATGCAGAAAAATCATCTCCAGCCGCAACAAGTGCAACTCCTCAACCAACTGAAGAACCTGTTGTGACCCAAATTGCTGAAGAAAAACAAAAATCCTATGAAAAATGGATTGATAATGACTTTGATTGTAAAAACTATATTCTGAATGCTTTGTCTGACGATCTATATGAATATTAATCCATATTTAATACTGCAAAAGATGTGTGGGATGCCTTACAGAAGAAATATGAGACTGAAGAAGCCGGATCGAAGAAATATGCTGTAAGCCGCTACCTGATATCAAATGGTGGATGAAAAATCAGTCGTTGCTCAGGCTCATGAACTTCAGAAAATATCTCATGAAATTATGAATGGAAGGTATGAAAATTGATGAACAATTTCAAGTATCTGTATTGATTGATAAATTACCCCCATCTTGGAAAGGTTTTCGTAATGCTTTGCGTCATAAAACTAAGGAATTTTCTCTTTAAAGTTTGATTGTTAAGCTCAGGGTTGAAGAGGAAGCACGGAAACAAGACAGAAAGGAAGAGATTCTTATCGTTTCCAATAATAAAAATCAGACTCAACCGAGTTTGAAACCTAAGAAAAAACCAATGAGACCTGACCAGAACCAAAGGAAAGGAAAACGTAATCAAAACAAGAACCCACACCCATCAAGGAAATTTCAGAATTCTGATTCTGAGTTCCTTTGTTATACTTGCGGTAAACCAAACCACATGGCTAGGGATTGCAGGAATAACAAAGGAAAGAATAATGCACAATCTAATGCTGCTGAAAGCGTTATAATTGCCATGATTTATGATCCAGAGATTCACATGGTTGGTGGAACCGATGGGTGGTGGATAGACAGTGGTGCTTCGCGCCATTGTTGTTTTGATAGGTCCCTATTTAAGAGCTATGCAGAAATCAACGATAAGAAAGTGTTGTTGGGAGACTCCCATACCACTATTGTGAAAGGTTCTGGTACGGTAGAACTGAAGTTTACCTCTGGGAAGACAATTATGCTGAAAGATGTCCTCTACACTCCAGAAATGAGAAAAAATCTTGTTTCCGACTATCTTCTCAAAAAGGCTGGGCTGTATCAAACTATTGGATCTGATGTTTACAGAATTACTAAAAACAAAGTGTTTGTAGGAAAAGGTTATGCTGCTGATGGAATGTTTAAGCTTAATGTTGAAATGAATAAAATTGCATCTTCTTCTTATATGGTGTGTACTTTTAATGCTTGGCATGCTAGACTTTGTCACGTGAACAGTAGATCAGTAGATACCATGAGCAAGCAAGGTCTTATTCCAAAACTATCCATGCATGATTTTGAAAAATGTGAATCTTGTAGTCAAGCTAAGATAACCAAAAGTTCCCATAAATTTGTTATTAGAGAATTTGAACCATTGGAGTTAGTGCATTCTGATTTATGTGAATATGAAGGTATATTAACTAGAAATGGAAAGAGATATGTCATGACTTTTATTGATGATTATTCTAATTATACCTATGTTTACTTGCTAAGTCATAAGAATGAAGCTATTGAAAAATTTAAGGTTTTTATTGCTGAAGTTGAAAATCAATTTGGTAGGAAAATTAAGAGATTTCGTAGTGATAGAGGAACTGAATATGATTCTAAACCATTCATTGAAATTTATGAATCTTCTGGAATTATACATGAAAAAACTGCTCCGTATAACCCTGAAATGAATGGAAAAGCTGAAAGAAAGAATCGTACATTTACTACTCTTGTGATTGCATGTTTGCTGAGTTCTGGTGCTGCCCCTCATTGGTGGGGAGAAATTTTGCTGACTGTTTGCTATGTTTTGAATCGTGTGACAAATTCAAAAACTAAAATTTCACCCTATGAACTTTGGAAAAACAAAAAACAAAAAACCAAATGTATCTTATTTTAATGTATGGGGTTGTTTGGCTTATGTTCGTCTTCCTGATCCTAAAAGATCAAAGCTAGCTAGTAAAGCTTATGAATGCGTTTTTGTTGGGTATGCTCAAAACAGTAAAGCTTATAGATTTTTTGATCTAAATAATAAAGTTATTATTGAATATACTGATGTTGATTTCTTTGAAGATAAATTTCCTTTTAAATCTAAAAATAGTGGGGGTTCTCTACCTAGTACAAGTTCTGAACTTAGAATAGAAGAACCTAGAACTGCAGAGACTAGATAAGCTGAAATTGAACCCAGACGTAGTAAAGGGGCTAGGATTGCGACATACTATGGTTCTGATTTTGAAGTTTATACCCTAGAGGAAGACCCTTCTAGTCTTCAAGAGGCACTTAATTCTCCTGAATCCGGTTTTTGGCAAGAAGCCATAGATAATGAAATGGACTCCCATAATCTTAATGGAACTTGGCACCTAGCAGATTTACCCCCTGGTTGCAAAGCAATAGGTTGTAAATGGGTACTTAAAAGGAAGTTGAATCCAGATGGTTCAGTAGAAAAACACAAAGTTAGGTTGGTATCTAAAGGATTTAGACAAAGAGAAGATGTAGATTTCTTTGATACTTACTCTCCCGTTACAATATTGACTTCTATTCGTGTTTTGATTGTTGTTGCTGCTGTGCATAATCTTGTTGTTCATCAAATAGATGTTAAAACAGCTTTTTTAAATGGTGAATTAGAAGAAGAAATTTACATGGAACAACCTGAAGGTTTTGTTGTTCCTGGTCAAGAACATAAAGTGTGTAAGTTAGATAAGTCATTTTATGGTTTGAAACAAGATCCTAAGCAATGGCATGAAAAATTTGATAATTTGATGATTTCACATGGTTTCAGAATTAATGAAAGTGACAAATGCATATACCATAAGTTTGAAAACAATATATGCATCATGATTTGTTTATATGTGGATGATTTGCTTATTTTTGGTTCAAACTTGTCTGTGGTTGAAGAAACTAAGAATATGCTTAAGTCTAACTTTGAAATGAAAGATTTGGCTGAAGCTAGTGTAATTCTGGGAATTAAGATTACTAGAACTAATGATGGTATTTCTTTGGATCAGTCTCATTATATTGAAAAGATTTGGAAGAAGTACAACTATTTTGATTGTAAACCTGTGAGTACTCCTTTTGATGCTAATGTTAAATTGTTTAAGAATACTGGTGATAACATTAGACAATCTGAATATGCTAGTATAATTGGTAGTCTTCGTTATGCAACTGATTGTACCAGACCATACATTGCATATGCAGTGGGGGTTTTATGCAGTTTTACCAGTTGTCCTGGTTTGGAACACTGGAATGCAGTTGAGAGGGTTATGTGGTATCTTAAAAATACCGTTAACCTAGGATTACACTATAAGAGATTTCCTGCAGTCCTTGAAGGATAATGCGATGCTGATTGGAACTCTCTTTCAGATGACTCCAAGGCCACTGGTGGATATTTGTTTAATATTGTTGGTGGCGTTGTGTCTTGGAACTCAAAGAAACAGACAATTCTGGCTCAATCTACGATGGAGTCTGAATTGATAGCACTAGCAGCAGCCAGTGAAGAAGCAGGATGGTTGAGAAACTTTCTTTCTCAAATTCCTGTATAGGATAGACCGATACCAGCTATTATGATCCATTGTGATAGTACCGCAGCTATTGCAAAAATACATAACTGTTTTTATAACAGTAAGAATCGACAAATGCGTCAAAAGCACAGCATAGTTAGAGAGTTTCTCACAACTAGGGTTGTACGTGTGGATCATGTTAGGTCGGAAGAGAACTTAGCTGATTCTTTGACGAAAGGATTAGCTAGGGAAAAGGTATTATATACCTCTAAAGGCATGGGACTTTTGCCCACTAGAAGTTGAGTCATTTTGTGATGGATACCCACCTAGAAATAGGTTCAAAGGGAATAACGATTGACAAATGATATGGAGATAGAATCATGCACCTTTCCCATGACATGATATCCTGAAGCGGTTTAAGGTTGAGTTTTCTTAACTCTTAATGAAGTCTATAGCTCTGTATAGAGCGGGGTACCAAGCTACAAGAGTACCTTTGATAGACTCACCTATGTGAATGAGAAAGTGTGGCCGCTTTCTATAAGAACATGGTCAGTTCTCAAGAACATTCATTGAAACTGGGATAAGCACAGGGCCGTAATGTGCTGGCATTTAAGATTTTACTCTCAGTATAGTTGTGTGTGTGTTAAGTAATTTGTTCCCTCCATAGAGTTCAAAGACATGTGTTCACTCTGTGACAGAGTTCAGAGAATTTAATACTATGTAAAGGTTCAAAATTGAAAGATACCTTTGCTTATGCACATAACTATACGAATCTTGCTCAATGATTTTAAAAAATATAAGTGGGGGATTGTTAAGATATATGTTTTAAAATAATTCTTTTATACATTTATATCAGCAATTCGAGCTTGGCCCAGTGGTTAAGCATTTTGGCCTGGAGGGTTAGGTCTCAGGATCGAATCAATCCCCCTACTGATTGTGCATATATATTAAAATATTTTTTCAAACCGTTTTTTTTTTACTGCACTTAATTATGTTTTAATTGCCCTAATCATGGCATTATTTATTTGCCCGTTTTTTGACTGTTTCGAATGGAATTTTAATTGCAGCAATTAATCCAATTTATTTTCCATTAATCTGTATTGACTGCCTGGTTATAAAAACAGTTTTGAGAACAGAAAGAAAAAAACAAGTTTTTACACTATTGTTTTTCTGAGAATCAAGAGACCAAAAATACTGAGCAAGAATAGAGAGAGTAAAAGTGATCGATTTCTCATTGTGTGCTTGAGAGATCGAAAGAGAGTTTTTCTCTACTGTTTTATCCTGGGGGCATTGTGATGGAAAAGAACTGCTTGCACAAAATTCAAGGCAGAGCCACGAAACGTCCTAAAGAGAGCGATCTGGTCGTGACTCAGCCGTCACTTTGTTTTGTGTCTTAATCTCTGTTTTGCAGGTGTGAAATCGGCAATTGTTCCAACAATACACAATATGAAATCTTGCCTGTAAATGATTCAACAATTTTCCTATTGTTTCCATCCGATTAGGGCCAATCTTATACGATGAAGTTTCGCCGATAAACACGGTCATTCATGTTTTCAGGTGCTTGGATCTTTGCTGTAACCCTCAACCCCCTAAAAGGCGGTTTCGTGTTCGATTTCATGCCAAGAGGAATCACATTATTTGATATCCCACTATTCTTTGTCACCACTGTTGTTCTTAGTGAATGATTAGCAGGGGAGATTGCTGATGGTAAAAGGCTACCAGCCATGATTACAAAAGAGTTTAGGAACAATATTATAACTGAAAATGAAATGAAATTCTAGTCACGTTCACTGATCAAACAGCTGGATAAGTTGCGTTCTTGTGATTTATACGTACCTTAACACTTGCTTAAATAGGCTTATTATCTAGCGGTTTATTTGAGTGTAGTTGTTGCGCACACTTCGAACGCATCCATCTGCGTCCAGATCTTGTACCAAAACTTCCATGTACCTCTTTACCTGCCAATATGTCTAAGAATGTTAGCACCTGTCTTGCTTGGTTAAGAGTAATAGTTTTCCATTTCCGATCCTTATACTTGTTGGTTAAACTTCAACATAGAAGTCACTAACAAGCTGGTTAGGACAAGATTAGGAAATTGATGTAATCCTAAGGGAATTAGAAGTCATCTAGTTCTAAGAAAAGGAAAGACATGTAATAAGGTAATATGAATAGGAAAAGGAATTCATAGTTATATATATATATGATCACCAAAGTTTTGGTTGATCATATGGGCAAGATTAGAGCTTGTGTTTAGTTTTGAGAGATTTTCTAAACATCAATAAAGAGAGTTGTCTTTATATAAGCTAAGTTTCATCTTGCAGTTCCATTAATTGGTATCAGAGCTTGTTTCTGAGCCATGGAAAACGAAACCACCATTGTGGGTGCAAAAAAGTTCATGATGAGTGCCAAATATTGTATATATTTATCCCTTTTTGTTGGCATTTAACTCATCTTTTGTGAATTAATTCTACATTTTATCCCATATTCTGCATTTTCATTGTTTTCAAGAATAAATATTTTTCTTACTTAATTTTGCATTTTTAGGTAATAAATAAAGTCTGGATGACTTGCGGAGCAGAAAAGAGCTGAAGAGTAGTGAAAAGCCGGAAGAAATTACGCAAGGAAGCCGCAAAGAATGGTGCGCACAAGACCAAAAAGCTAGGAATGGGCTCAAGAAGGAAGAATTGTTCTTAAAGAAGATATGGGCCTGGCATACCCAAGGCCCAAAACCCTTACCCAAACCCATTTTCTATATCCATACCCGCCTCCATTCTCAGCCGTTAGATTGGATCCATCTCATCATCCAATGGTCGCTTCTTCATCGTGCATCAAAATCTGAAGTCCCTGCAAAACACCATAGTGCCTAAATTCCAAGCCTTCAGATTAGATCACATTTAGATCCTACGGTCGCTTCTTTGCCTGCGCATCAAATCTCGATACTTCCGCTTAACACTTCAACACCTAACCCCATCTAGAGCCGTTAACTTCGTTGTATCAAGACATCCGACGGTAGCTACCAGCCTCTTCAGGCGGAGCCGTCCGATTCACCTACCAGCTTCGGTTCCAATGGCTCAGCTTCGCCAACATCTAACCTCGATGATCCCGCTACACACCATAGGTACCCAATACCTATACCCAAAAACCAAACAAACCCTAACCTATTTTCTATCGGGATCCTTCTTCTTCCTCCCCTCTTCTTCACTGCAAACCCCATGACCACCACCTGCTCCGCCACCCACTCCATCTGCCACCACCACCAGCTCAATACGAGCTCTCAAATCACTCAACAACCCTATCCCACATCATTACTTCCCCTTTCACCAACTCTATGTCCTCCTAATCACTCAATTTCACGCCTCTCCCATGTCAGGAACCCTAGAGGTGAAATTGACAAATTAGGTGAAATAGAGTTGCAATTGGAGGCGTGGATAACATCAGGAGAACAATTAGAGGCGTGGGTCGAAGTCAGTAGCGTGTAATCACATCACTATGGGTAAGAATTACCAAACCCTAAATTTTCTGATTTGGGGGAATTTATTAAAGAACCCTAAGTTTCTGTTAGGGAGAGCATAGGGAAGCTAGAATAGGGATATGGGTATGGTTGAATTAGGTGAATTAGGTAAAACCAAACCCTAATTGTACTGTTTTCAATTTGGGGATTTTTTGGGTAGAAACCCTAATTGTATAATTTAGGGATTTGGGTATAAATAGCCTTGTGGGTGTGTTGTAAAGGTATGCTTGGAATAGCCAGCATCCAGGACTTTCATGTCCTGTTAATGTTTTTAATTTCAGTTCAATTTCATTTATGTTCATGATTGTTATGTTCCTGTTGATATGCATACTTTTAGTTTCCTGTTATTTTCCTGTTAATGTGCTTATGTTAAATGTGTATGTTTTAATTTCTTGTTTTCAATTCCTGTTAGTGTTGTTCACTGTTAATGTGTGATGTTCCTGTTGATAGTTATCCTCATTGCTTTGTCACTGTTAGTGCCATGTCTAGTTTAGTGTTAAGTTTGTGCACTGTTAGTTTGATGGAATGCTAGGCTAGATACATTTGAAGCTTTGATTTGATTGTGCAATGGAAGAAATCAGTGCTCATAGCAAGCTGATTATCTTGCCATTCCTTGTGTATGCTTAGGTTGCACTGTTGATTGAGCATTGGGAGAAATTAGTGCTCATAGCAAGCTAATTCTCTTCCCATTCTTTTAGAATGCCTGTATTCTTGCCTTAGCTTTGCTCATTTTAGTTTCATTCACATCCCTGCCCTTGGCCTTAGGCCTTGGTTCATCTTGTTTTGTTCTTTGCTTTTGCCATGTGTTACCCTGTTTGTGTTTCCTTTTGTTTATTTTGTTAGCTATTTTCTTTATTGCATTATCTTTGCTTCACTGCAACTCTTTTGCTTCTCTTATTCCACTGCCCTGTTGTTTCTTCCCTGTTGCTTTTGCCCTGTTGTTTCTTCCCTGTTGCTTTTGTCCTGTTGATTGCATCTCTTGCCTTGCTGCATTGCACTGCTGCATTGCATTGTTTCCTTCCCTTGTTGTTGTCTGCTGCTGCACCACTGCTGCACTGCTTCCTCTCCTGCTGCCATTCCTTGTTGCAGCTGTTGTTTTCCCTTGTTGCAGCACTGTTGTTAGCCCCATCTGCTACTGCTTGCATCTGCTCTGCTGTGCACTCAAGCCCAGAGTACAACTTGGGCTCCTCAGAAGACCAAAACCAAAGCCCAAGTTCATTATTAAGGCCCAATCCAATTCAGGCTTAATCAAAAGCCTAAGTTTAAGGCCAAAGCCCATTTTCATTTCAAAGACCAACTGAGCCCAAGCTCAGTTCATTTTATTATTATCAAACCCATTAGCACTCAAAGCCCAATTTAAGCCAAAAGGATTCATAGCCCAATAGCAATTTAGGAACCCAATTAGCTAAACACTCCAAAACACACCCGATCTCTGTGGATCGACCCGTACTTGCACGAGCTACAACTGACGACCGTGCACTTGCGGTATTACTGTAGGCCCCCGTTTTCATTGCGCTTCATTTTATACATATCTCCGGGCCCACCAAGTTTTTGGCCCGGGGATAAAATTTCTATACCCTTTTCCAGGCCTGCCAAGTTTTTGTCTCTACACTTTTTCTTTTGGGTTGATCCTCAACTCTTTAGATTGTTAGTGTATGGTGATTTTTTTGTATATAATCCAGTAGATAAAATTTCTTAAAAACCCTTTTGTTCCTTTTGTATATATTTTGCTAATCCAATATGATCTCGGCTGAAATATGTTGGATTTTTGCCTTGAATAACGGAGTTTTAATTCTGCTTTCGCCAAAATCGGGTATTCTCTCTCCTTTTACTCTACTCAGCATGTCCCTTTCCATATGTTGCATTTTAATTCTTTCCATATTTTGAAACATTGAGGACAATGTTTAGTTTAGGTTTGGGGGTATAGAGTAGATACCACGATAATATGCTATAATTAGAAACGAACTCCTTCTTCTTTTTGAAAAAAGTGAAAAATTCCAAAAAAATTTAAAAAATCAAAATTCAAAAAAATTAAAAAATGAAAAATCATAAAAATGGAGCTCATTTACCTTGAAATGTTGACTCTTGTGCAAATATGTAATTATTAGGAGTCTTAGTCTAGATATTTAGGCACCCTGATTCTAGCACAATTCACATAGTGATAAGAAATTTGCACGCACACGATCTACCAATACATGTATGGCCTCGATCTTCAAGGTGTTTGATAGGAAGTTACGATTGCCAATCACTTTAGAATACTGAACGAAACTTGACTAGCTTGTTCTTTGGTTGGTTGGGATAGAAGGTGGAGGTTACATTAAGAAAGACAACCATCGAATTTAACTGGGTGCATCAAAAAGGGCTACCTCTTGCAAAGTGTCATGTAATTTTTTGTTTCTTTTTGTTATGTATCAAAAGAGCTACCATATGTAAAAATCAATTTCAGTTCTCAAAAAAAAATAAAAAATAAAAAAATATATATATCAGAAAAATACAAAAAAAATCAAGTATTTATCAATTCCATTCTCTCTTGTTCCAAAAATAAAAGAGAGTAGTCAATGTAAATAAGAGTCATGTAAATAGTCATTTTGTTGTTTCATTGTAATAAGCAAGGAAGGGTGTATGCCATTGATGTACAACGCGAGTAATTGTGAAATACCTCCAACTCATTCACAATTCTCGTAAAGTCCGGACAGCTAGCTAGATTTCGACCTTGGTTCTTAGCCTGAGAAACTATCTCTTGGTGATTAGTAGTCATAACTTCAGATCTTTCTTTACACATGTGTAGATACACTTTACACTCTTATCACATGTCTTTTTTTGTTATCAGTGCTAGGATTGTGCCTTTGATAGCTAGATTGACATCTCCATTTTGCTGTGAGCTTAAACTGACTTGCACATGTCACATTTGATGGAATCTGAGCTTATATTTTGACCTAGAACTTTGTAGGTACGTTCTAAGCAAACCTTCACGAGACTTCAACTCGTCCACTAGGGACACTTAGTGGTTTAAAAGGCTTAGTGCATACGCTAAATGCATTCGAGAGACCAGCGACAGTGGTATAGGTAGGATTTCCTTAGTTTTGTTTTACTTGAGGACAAGTAAAATTCAGGTTTGGGGGTATTTGATGAGTGCCAAATAATGTATATATCTATCCCTTTTTGTTGGCATTTAACTCATCTTTTGTGCAGTAATTCTACATTTTATCCCATATTTTGTATTTTCATTGTTTTCAAGAATAAATATTTTTCTTACTTAATTTTGCATTTTTAGGTAATAAATAAAGTCTGGATGACTTGCGGAGCGGAAAAGAGCTGAAGAGTGGTGAAAAGCCGGAAGAAATTACGTAAGGAAGCCGCAAAGAATGGAGCGCACGTCCAAAAAGCTAGGAATGGGCTCAAGAAGGAAGAATTGTTCTTAAAGAAGATATGGGCTTGGCATACCCAAGGCCCAAAACCCTTACCCAAACCCATTTTCTATATCCATACCCGCCTCCATTCTCAGCCGTTAGATTGGATCCATCTCATCATCCAATGGTCGCTTCTTCATCGTTCATCAAAATCTGAAGTACCTGCAAAACACCATAGTGCCTAAATTCCAAGCCTTCAGATTAGATCACATTTAGATCCTACGGTCGCTTCTTTGCCTGCGCATCAAATCTCGATACTTCCGCTTAACACTTCAACACCTAACCCCATCTAGAGCCGTTAACTTCGTTGTATCAAGACATCCGACGGTCGCTACCAGCCTCTTCAGGCGGAGCCGTCCGATTCACCTACCAGCTTCGATTCCAGTGGCTCAGCTTCGCCAACATCTAACTTTGATGCGCCCGCTCAACACCCTAAAAACGGATACCCTATACCCTAAACTGTCGACCCATTCTTCTTCTCTTTCATTTCCTTCTTCTTCTTCTCTTTCTCTCCACCTCCTCTCTGCAACACCCATTCCGCCACCATACCTCTGCCACAACCACCAAAATCCATCATGGCTCTCACCAATCGAAACCCATCATCATCCTACCCTTCTACCTACCTATTTCACCATTCTCTCTTCCTTTTCAGAAACCCTAGAGGATAGATTAGTGAAATATGTCGAGCTAGAAAGAGAAATTGAAGGCATGGGAAGGAGCAGAGAAGGGAGAAGAAGCATGGGTTGAAGACGGACTCGTCTTATCACAGTTGGTGAGTAAAAAAATCAAAACCCTAATTTTACTGTTAATTTGGGGATTTTTGGGATTGAGCTTGCATGTACAAATTGAAGGCATGGGTTGCATCAGGAGAAGAATAAGAGGCATGGGTCAACGTATGAGGGCTGTTATCAGTAGGTTAGGTGAGTCAATTTCACTTTTTGGTGAAACCCTAATTCTCTGATATTTTGGGGATTTTTAGGTTTTTGCTTGCTTGTATAAATAGAAGGTGTTGGGTGTGAAATTGGCTCATGCTGGGTTAGCAGCCAGTGTCCAGAACTGTTATGTTCTGTTAATGTTTTTTTGAGTCTCTTCAATTTGTGCTGTTTCATGCACTGTTCCTGTTTAATCATGTATGTGTTCTGTTCAATTTGTTGTTCATGTTAAGCTGCTGTTAATGTGATGTTTGTGATGTTTGTTCCTTCATTGTTCATTTGTTGTTCATTATTTATGTTTTCCTGTTCTCTAATGTTCTTGTTATGTATGTTCTAAACCTCAAATGCTAGGACTAGATGAAACCATGAATCAATAAGATAGTCTTCATCATGTGCAGCTCATGTTCAGTGTTGCTAAGCCCTTAGACTAGTTGTGCTTTAATCATACAATTAGCACTTTGGTAATTTTCTTAGCTGTGAGTAGAATATCCCTTAGGTTAATGGTGGATTCAACATCCTAGTGTTCTTTCATCACTCTTGTTTACTGTTTTGTGTGAATGTTAGGCTAAAGCCTGTGAAGCATTGGATTGATTGAGCAGTGGGGAGAAACTAGTGCTCACTAGTGACTGTGAGCAAGCTGGTTCTCTTCCCACTCGAGTAGTATGCCTAGGCTCACCTTCACCATTTCACCTTCACCATCTCCCCTGCCCTTGGCTTAGGCCTTGGTTTACTTCCATTGTTCTTGTTTAGTTTCATTGCACTGTCACTTTTCCTCATTCATTCACTGCCACTGTTTTACTTTCACTTGTCCTTCATTTTGTTTGCTATTTGCTCCTACTACTTGCTGTTGTTGTGCTGCTGCTGTGCACTGCTTCTGCTGCTGCTGAAGCCACCACTGCTGCTGCTGCTTCTTCTCCAGCCCAGCCTTGTCTGCTGCTGCTCCAAAGCTCACTTCAACACTGAGCTCAAGTTCAGTTCATTGAAACCAAAGGCTAAAAGCCCAGGTTCAAAGCCCACTCACTGGTAATTCCAAAAGCTGAGCCCAATTCACAGTTGAACTGTTGAGCCCAAAGCTCAAATCAGTTCACTGAAACCAAGCCCATTTCATTTTACTTCAAAGGCCCAAGGCCTAAAGCACTTCATTATCAAACAAGCCTATAATCCAAAGGTACCCTAAGCCCAAAGCCCAAAAGGCTTCATAGTTAACCAACAACAACTTAGAAGCCCAAAATAGCTAAACACTACAAAACACACCCAGTCTCTGTGGATCGACCCGTACTTGCACGAGCTACAACTGACGACCGTGCACTTGCGGTATTACTGTAGGCCCACGTTTCATTTCGCTTCAATTTTATACGCTTCTCCGGGCCCACCAGTTCACGCCACCATCAATACAAGTTCCAATCCTCAACTCCACAAACTACACAGTATGGGCCATGAGAATGAAGGTACTGATGAAAATCTACAAAGTTTGGGAAACAATTGATCCTGGTACATTGGACCCAGACAAAAACAATGTTGCCATTGGATTACTCTTTCAAGCTAATACCAGAATGTCTTGTTCTACAAGTTGGTGAACAGGAAACTTCAAATAAAATTTGGGATGCAATAAAGGCACGTAATCTCGGAGCTGATCGAGTTAAAGAAGCCCGTCTGCAAACCTTAATTTCTGAATTTGAAAGAATGAAGATGAAAGACACTGATACTATTGATAGATTTGCAGGAAAGCTATCAGAGATAGCCTCAAAAGCTGCGTCACTTGGACAATCCATTGATGAAGATAAACTGGTAAAAAAATTTCTCAATAGTTTACCAAGATCCAAGTATATTCATATCATAGCTTCTCTCGAACAAGTCTTAGATTTAAAGAAGACTAGCTATGAAGATATAATTGGAAGATTGAAAGCAGATGAAGAAAGAATCCTTGATGAAGAAAATAATGGAGAAACTCAAGGAAAACTCTTGTACACAAACTCTTACCAACAAAACTCTGCGACAAAAGGAAGAGGTCGTGGAAGAGGTGGTACAGGAAACAGAGGCCGAGGAAGGGGAGGAAGGTTTAACTCAAAAGATAGAACAACAAGTCAGAATGATCAAAACCAAGGGAAAGAAAACAAGGATATATCAAACATTATTTGTTACAGATGTGATAAACCAGGACACTTCTCCTCTGTATGCCCTGAAAGAATACAAAAGATGGAAGAAACAAACAAGAATGAAACAAGGGAAGCAGATACAGCTTTTTTCATGCACGAAGTTATATTCTTAAACGAAGGGAACCTAATACCAAAGAAATACGAATCAAAGGATGGAGAAGAAGGAATCTGGCATTTAGATAATGGAGCCAGCAATCACATGACTGGTAAGAGACACTACTTTTCTGAACTCAATGAGAAAATCAAAGAACAAGTGAAGTTTGGGGATGGATCTTTTGTAGAAATTGAAGGGAAAGGATCAATTCTGTTTCAGAGAAAGACCGGAGAACATAAGCTTGTCACAAACATCTACTTCATCCCAAACTTACAAAGCAACATTCTAAGTTTAGGACAAGCTACAGAAGTTGGATGTGATGTTAGAATGCGACAAGATTATCTAATAGTTCATGACCCAAGTGGAAGACTTTTAGTTAGAGTCTCACGCTCACAGAATAGACTCTACAAGATAAGTCTCATGATTGGAAGGCCATTATGTCTGAATATGAGACTGGAAGATCAGACATGGAAGTGGCACGCAAGGTTAGGACACATAAGTTTCAGAACCTTAAAAACTATGTCTCAGAACAAGATGGTTCGAGGGTTACCACAGATAAACGATGAATCAAGGATCTGTGAATCATGTTTAGTTGGGAAACAAACGCGTCAAAGTTTCCCAAAAGCAACAACATTCAGAGCCTCAAAGCCATTAGAGCTTCTTCATGCTGATTTATGTGGTCCTATTACACCACAAACCCTTACAAATAACAAATACATATTTGTTATTATAGATGACTTCTCAAGATATATGTGGTCTATTCTTATGAAAGAAAAGAGTGAAGCATTTGACAGATTCAAAGCTTACAGATTATTCAATCCAACAAAGAAAAGAGTAATAGTGAGTCGAGATGTGGTATTCGATGAAAAAGCGAACTGGAAAGAAACTAATGATGGACCAAGTAGGGATCCAGGAATGTTTCCAGGAATGGAACTGCAAGATGAAACTTATCTTATATAAATACAACTCTCTTTATTGATGTTTAGAAAATCTCTCAAAACTAAACACAAGCTCTAATCTTGCTCATATGATCAACCACAACTTTGGTGATCATATATATATAGAACTATGAATTCCTTTTCCTAGTCCTATTACCTTATTACATGTGTTTCCTTTTCTTAGAACTAGATGACTTCTAATTCCCTTAAGATTACATCAATTTCCTAATCTTGTCCTAACCAGCTTGTTAGTGACTTCTATGTTGAAGTTTAACCAACATTCTCCCCGTTAAGCTTCAACCTTACCCGTGACATATCTTGTACTCCAATCAATCATTTCTTCAAAATTGATCCGAGATAATGCCTTTGTCAATATATCTGCTTTCTGCTCAGTTCCTGGTATGTGTTCAACATTGATGATCTCTTTCTCGATACATTCTCGTATGAAATGATACCTTTTGTGAATGTGTTTCGTCTTCCCATGAAACACTGGATTTTTAGTGAGTGCAATTGCAGACTTATTATCAATGTTGATGAGAACTTTTTCAGGTTCTCTTCCTTTGATTTCACCCAACAGTTCTTGAAGCCATATTGATTGTTTAGCTGCTTCTGTTGCAGCCATGAACTCAGCTTCACAGGATGAGAGGGATACAATGTCTTGCTTCTGTGAACACCATGTAATAGGTGCTTCTCCTAGATAAAATATATGACCGGTTGTATTTTTTCCATCATCTTGGTCAATATTATGACTGCTGTCACTATACCCAACAATTCCTTTTGATCCTCCTCAACCATACTTCAATCCACGGCTGATTGTTCCTCTTAGATATCTCAATATCTTCTTTATTACATCACCATGAGACTTGCGTGGACTCTGCATATAACGGCTTGCTACTCCCACAGAGAAATCCAAGTCTGTTCTTGTGTGTAACAAGTATCTAAGGCATCCAACATTTCTTCTATAACTCGTTGGATCAATCTCATCTTCTTCTTGTGCCTTTGAAACTTTAAGTCCAAACTCCATTGGTATATTAGTTGGATTACAAGTTTCAAGTCCTGCTTCTTTCAGAATTCTCCTTTCATAAGCTTCTTGTTTAATCTGAATCCCATCTACTCCTTGATGAACTTCTATGCCAAGGTAATAAGTGAGTTTTCCGAGGTCTGACATCTCAAACTTTGATGACATTTCTCTCTTGAACTCATTGATCACCTTAAGGGAGTTGCAAGTCAAAAATAGATCATCTACATAGACTGCAATCACAAGAAGCGTTCCCTTTTCTTCTCTTCTGTATACTGATGTTTCTTTAGAGCACTTAACAAATCTGATTTCTCTTAAGATTTGATCTAACTTTGTATTCCAGGCTCGAGGAGCTTGTCTTAGACCATATAGAGCTTTTGATAACTTATAAACCTTATGCTCTTGTACTTTTACTTCAAAACCTTCTGGTTGTTTAACATACACATCTTCTCGCAATTCACCATGTAAGAATACTGTCTTAACGTCTAAGTGGTGAATTTCTTATGAGTTTGATGCTGCTTCTGCTATTAAGAGACGAATTGTCTCTAGTCTATCAACTGGTGCGAAAACTTCATCAAAGTCTATGCCTGATTCTTGAACATATCCCTTAGCTACAAGTCTTGCCTTATATTTGTTGACAGTACCATCAGCATTCAGTTTTATTTTGAAGATCCACTTAAGGCCAATCACTTTTACCCCACCTAGCTTATCAACTAGAAACCAAGTCTTGTTTCTGTTGATTGAAATAATTTCTTCTCTACATGCTTGTGTCCATTTAGTCGAGACCTTTGCTTCCTGAAAATTCCTTGGTTCATCATTAACAGAAAGTAGCATAATCTCACATTCTTATGCATCTTGAAGAACATAATCCTCCATATACTGTGGCTTTTGTATATGTCTTGTTGATTTTCGCGGTGGAATGGGTTGAGTTATTTCATCGATCTCCTCTTCTTCTTCTTCTTCTACTTCTTCGTTATTCTCAGTGTTTTCATTATTCTCTTCTTCTTCTTGATTAACATCATTGTTTCCATTGGTATTGATGATTATGGGTCCTTTGCCTTCATCAATTACTTGACCCCATCTCATGTAAAACATTCCTGGATCCCTACTTGGTCCATCATTAGTTTCTTTCCAGTTTGCTTTTTCATCGAATACCACATCTCGACTCACTATCACTCTTTTCGTTGTTGGATTGAATAATCTGTAAGCTTTGGATCCAGTCTCAATTCCTAGATTCACAAAAGTCTGAGATCGATCATCCAGTTTCTTAAGAGTTGCAGAATCAACTTTTTGCGTATACTTTGCAACCAAACACTCTTAAATGATCTATGTTTGGTTTTCTCTTTCGCAAACTTTCATATGGAGTCATGTCTTTCAGAGATTTCGTAGGTATTTTGTTTATTAGGTATGTGGAGTGTCGTACAGCTTCTCCCCATAGATAATTAGGTACGTGCATATCCTTTAAAGAACTTCTTGTCATCTCCATTAGAGTCCTGTTTCTCCTCTCCACCACTCCGTTTTGTTGTGGTGTATATGGTGCTGTGAGTTGCCTTTTGATTCCATTGACTCACAGAACTTGTTGAACTCTAAGGAAGTGAACTCTCCTCCTCTATCAGTTCTAAGCATTTTGACCTCCTCTTTTAACTCCTTTTCTATCAGATTTCTGAAAGCTTTGAATCTGTCAAATGCTTCACTCTTTTCTTTCATAAGAATAGACCACATATATCTTGAGAAGTCATCTATAATAACAAATATGTATTTGTTATTTGCAAGGGTTTGTGGTCTAATAGGACCACATAAATCAGCATGAAGAAGCTCTAATGGCTTTGAGGCTCTGAATATATTGTTGCTTTTGGGAAACCTTGACGAGTTTGTTTCCTAACTAAACATGATTCACAGATTTTTGCGTCATCATTTATATGTGTTAGTCCTCGAACCATCTTGTTCTCAGAAATTGCCTTTAAAGTTCTAAGGCTTATGTGTCCGAACCTTGCGTGCCACTTCCATGTATGATCTTCCAGTCTTATCTTCGCCTTCATCAGTTACTTGACACCATCTCATGTGAAACATTCCTGGATCCCTACTTGGTCCATCATTAGTTTCTTTCCGGTTCGCTTTTTCATCGCATACCACATCTCGACTCACTATTACTCTTTTCTTTGTTGGATTGAATAATCTGTAAGCTTTGAATCTGTCAAATGCTTCACTCTTTTCTTTCATAAGAATAGACCACATATATCTTGAGAAGTCATCTATAATAACAAATATGTATTTGTTATTTGCAAGGGTTTGTGGTGTAATAGGACCATATAAATCAGCATGAAGAAGCTCTAATGGATTTGAGGCTCTGAATGTTGTTGCTTTTGGAAAACCTTGACGCATTTGTTTCCCAACTAAACATGATTCACAGATCCTTGATTCATCATTTATCTGTGGTATCCCTCGAACCATCTTGTTCTGAGACATAGTTTTTAAGGTTATGAAACTTATGTGTCCTAACCTTGCGTGCCACTTCCATGTCTGATCTTCCAGTCTCATATTCAGACACAATGGCCTTCCAATCATGAGACTTATCTTGTAGAGTCTATTCTGTGAGCGTGAGACTCTAACTAAAAGTCTTCCACTTAGGTCATGAACTGTTAGATAATCTTGTCGCATTCTAACATCACATCCAACTTCTGTAGCTTGTCCTAAACTTAGGATGTTGCTTTGTAAGTTTGGGATAAAGTAGATGTTTGTGACAAGCTTCTGTTCTCCGGTCTTGATCTGAAATAACATTGATCCTTTCCCTTCAATTTCTACAGAAGATCCATCCCCAAACTTCACTTTTCCTTTGATTTTCTCATTGAGTTCAGAAAAGTAGTGTCTCTTACCAGTCATGTGATTGCTGGCTCCATTATCTAAATACCAGATTCCTTCTTCTCCATCCTTTGATTCGTATTTCTTTGGTATTATGTTCCTTCGTTTAAGAATACAACTTCGTGCATGAAAAGAGCTGTATCTGCTTCCCTTGTTTCATTCTTGTTTGTTTCTTCCATCTTTTGTATTCTTTCAGGGCATACAGAGGAGAAGTGTCCTGGTTTATCACATCTGTAACAAATAATTTTTGATCTATCCTTCTTTTCTTTCCCTTGGTTTTGATCATTCTGACTTGTTTTTCTATATTTTGAGTTAAACCTTCCTCCCCTTCCTCGGCCTCTGTTTCCTCTACCACCTCTTCCACGACCTCTTCCTCTTGTCGCAGAGTTTTGTTGGTAAGAGTTTGTGTACAAGAGTTTTCCTTGAGTTTCTCCATTGTTTTCTTCATCAAGGATTCTTTCTTCATATGCTTTCAATCTTCCAATTATATCTTCATATCTAGTCTTCTTTAAATCTAAGACTTGTTCGAGAGAAGCTATGATATGAATATACTTGGATCTTGGTAACTAATGAGAAAATTTTTTACCAGTTTATCTTCATCAATGGATGTCCAAGTGACGCAGCTTTTGAGGCTATCTCTGATAGCTTTCCTGCAAATCTATCAATAGTATCAGTGTCTTTCATCTTCATTCTTTCAAATTCAGACATTAAGGTTTGCAGACGGGCTTCTTTAACTCGATCAGCTCCGAGATTACGTGCCTTTATTGCATCCCAAATTTTCTTTGAAGTTTCCTGTTCACCAACTTGTAGAACAAGACATTCTGGTATTGCTGGAAAGAGTAATCCAATGACAACATTGTTTTTGTCTGGGTCCAATGTATCAGGATCAATTGTTTCCCAAACTTTGTAGTTTTTCATCAGTACCTTCATTCTCATGGCCCATACTGTGTAGTTTGTGGCGTTGAGGATTGGAACTTGTATTGATGGTGGCGTGAACTGTTTTGCACCCACAATGGTGGTTCGTTTTCCATGGCTCAGAAAACAAGCTTTGATACCAATTAATAGCAACTGCAAGATGAAACTTAGCTTATATAAAGACAACTCTCTTTATTGATGTTTAGAAAATCTCTCAAAAGTAAACACAAGCTCTAATCTTGCTCATATGATCAACCACAACTTTGGTGATCATATATATATAGAACTATGAATTCCTTTTCCTAGTCCTATTACCTTATTACATGTATTTCCTTTTCTTAGAACTATATGACTTCTAATTCCCTTAGGATTACATAAATTTCCTAATCTTGTCCTAACCAACTTGTTAGTGACTTCTATGTTGAAGTTTAACCAACAGGGTGTACGGAAAAGAGGTACAGTGCCTCCATATTTCAGTCGAGAGTGCTTTGAGCTGGTGATGGCAATTACTTGGAAGGTCTTGGATAGGGAATGGAGAAGATATAACAGTGGTGTGTCTATTGATTACAGAGAGCGATGAAAGTTTTGAATTTAGAATTGGTTGATTACTGGCACTGATGCTCGGTGATGAAGACAAGGGTATTATGCTATCACCGTGGAGTTGAATTCAAGAATGGAAAGTGCAAGAATGGAATGAATTAGTAATGTTGTTTTGGGAAGAGCCGGTGATTACTATTTAGTACCGGTGGAATACAATATAAGTGATTGTGCAATTTAGCTGTCAAGTTATCACCTTCGTCTCAGCTTCACTCGGTCACTTTGCAAATGCAGAGAGAGCTGCAGTGGCTTGAGGTACGTACACGTAACAGTCCAAACTTACACTAAATTGGTATAGTTGCTAGCTTGTTGTTACATTATGAATGATGTTACCTTTTGACCAGGCCTTTAAAAATATTACCCAACCAATCCACTAAACTTACACTAAGGGAATCTTCCATACTAACATCAGTGGGAAGCATAGCCAGTAGCGAATATTATTCTTGAGTGGGGTTGAACAATGGAGTAGGTGAACTTCATGTTGCAGTATCCATATATGGATTTTGAGAAGATGAAACAAGTGTAGTACATTACTTAGCTTTTCTCGGGTACCCATGAATTTTATAACACGTATCTTTTGTGTGTTCTTCTTTGTTACAATGCTCACAGTAAAGTCGTGGATGTTTGTTACTATTGAAACCAATAAAAAAATAGACTGGATAACACGTTATGCACCTATAATAATATTTGCACAACATGTTATGCAGTCGAGAAAATGGATGCATAACCTGTTATGCATCCGAAAATATGACAGCATAATGCATAATGCATCGAGAAAATTGTTGCATAATCTTTTATGCATCGAGAAAATTGTTGCATAATCTTTTATGCATCCATAAATATGGATGCATACTGCATTATGCATCAATTTTTTTTATGTACGCACTAAAATTAACCAAAACAATGGTAACATAACTTGTTATAGATGCATAATTTGTTATGCAGTGGAGAAAATGGTTGCATAATTCGTTATGCGTCCGCAGAATGTGTTATGCATCTTTTTTGGTGGCTGCATAATGGTTATGTATCAAGTTTTCGAAAATCTCCGATTTTTTCGTGAAAAACAAAAATTTGATATTCTTGTTTGTACTCGTTGCATAGCTCGCTTAAAAAGATTTCCAACGATATAAAATTTGTAAAATTCCAAGGAGGATTTTTAGATATGTTATATCCAAGTTGCGTTACCAATTATACCCCTAATGCATAACCCTTCATGCGGATGCATAATCCGTCATGCATATGTTTTTAATAATTTCAGATAATTATGGGTGTCACGGTACCCAAAATTAATTGTGGGCCTCACAATGAGAATATTATTTATATTGGATATCCCCCTAATTTTCCCAAAAAAAAATATTCTTATTGTCAGGCCACAATTAATTTTGGATACCGTGACACCCATAATTATCCGAAATTATTAAAACTTGTCCACATGACGGTTTATGCATCCACATGACGTGTTATGCATACTGTTTTTTCAGGGATAAGTCGTTATGCATCCTAATTTTTCAGGGGTATAATTGGCAACGCCAACTTGCATATAACATATCTAAAAATCCGCGCCTTGGAATTTTACAAATTTTATATTGTTGGAAATCTTTTAAAGAGAGCTAAGAAACGAGTACAAACAACAATATAAAATTTTTGTTTTTCACGAAAAGATCGGAGGTGATCATTGTTTTAGGGAAAATTTTCGAAAACTAAATGCATATTCATTATGCAGCCTCCAAAAAAGATGCATAACACATTATGCAGATGCATAACGAATTATGCAACCATTTTTTCGACTGCATAACAAGTTATGTATCTGCATAACAAAGTTGTGCATCTATAACAAGTTATGTAGCCATTGATATAACTTGTCTGCATGACGGTTTATGCATCCGCATGACTTGTTATGCATACTGTTTTTTCAGGGATAACTCGTTATGCATCCTAATTTTTCAGGGGTATAATTGGCAACGCAACTTGGATATAACATATCTAAAAATCCGCGCCTTGGATTTTACAAATTTTATATTGTTGGAAATCTTTTAAAGAGAGCGAACCAACGAGTACAAACAACAATATCAAATTTTTGTTTTTCACGAAAAAATCGGAGGTGATCATTGTTTTAGGGAAAATTTTCGAAAACTAAATGCATATTCATTATGCAGCCTCCAAAAAAGATGCATAACACATTATGCAGATGCATAACGAATTATGCAACCATTTTTTCGACTGCATAACAAAGTTGTGCATCTATAACAAGTTATGTAGCCATTGTTATAACTTGTCTGCATGACGGTTTATGCATCCGCATGACTTGTTATGCATACTGTTTTTCAGGGATAACTCGTTATGCATCCTAATTTTTCAGGGGTATAATTGGAAACGCAACTTTGATATAACATATCTAAAAATCCGCGCCTTGGAATTTTATAAATTTTATATCGTTAGAAATCTTTTAAAAAGAGAGCTATGCAACGAGTACAAACAACAATATCAAATTTTTGTTTTTCACGAAAAAATCGGAGGTGATCATCGTTTTAGGGAAATTTTTCGAAAACTGACTGCATATTCATTATGCAGCCTCCAAAAAAGATGCATAACACATTATGCAGATGCATAACGAATTATGCAACCATCTTTTCAACTGCATAACAAGTTATGTATCTGCATAATAAAGTTATGCATCTATAACAAGTTATGTAGCCATTGTTTTGGTTGATTTTAGTTCGTACAGAAAAAATTGGTGCATAATCCGTTATGCAGCCATACTTAAATGATGCATATCAGGTTATGCATCCATTTTCTCGATGCATAAAAGATTATGCAACAATTTTCTCGATGCATAATGCATTATGCAGTCATATTTTCGGATGCATAACAGGTTATGCATCCACTTTCATGACTGCATAACTTGTTATGTAGATATTATTGTAGGTGCATAACAAGTTATGCAACCTTGTTTTTTGTTGGTTTCAATACTAAGAAAAAAGTATCTGCATAACGTAGATATTATTTCCTTCATAAAACCACTCATCTCTACTCTTTTAATAGTTTGTAAGCATTCATCCTTAAAAGTGCGTGGCAACCATAACGTAGATATTATACTGTGTCCGTCTCCAAATGCTGAATTCTCTTCTGAATCATAACTCATATTCACAGCAGCACAACAGCTAAAGAAGAAGATAAGGAAACGAATTGATAAGCAATGGCATACGAGAACACTTTCTTCACATACGAGATTCAACTATCTTTTTCTACGGCCTTAATCGTCTATTCTTTTCGTGTGCAGCCTAATATACTTTGATTGTTTAAACATCTATGATGTTTAGTTTGTTACCATGACTTATAAAAACGATGGAGCAATCAGTGGGTGTGATTTCAGATCTGAAATTGGGTGAAGATTGGTGCGAATTTGTGTGGGTTTGAGCATAATTGAAAAGGGAATTTTTGTGTTGCTGCTCAACAGATGGGATTAAGGAATTGAAGTTAGGGTTTCGGTGCTCTTGAGAGATAGAGATGACATTGTTGATAAGGGGTCGGTGGTTTGAATATGAATATGATTATGGGTTTCCTGTTGAACTCAAAAGAAGAAGATAAATCTGCTCTGAAGATCAAATGGTTGAATCTGTGAATAGGTGGAGGTTAACAAGATGAATGGGTTGCTGAGTGTTGAATCGAATTGATCCAAAATTAGAAGATGGATGATTGGTTGGTGGCGTTGTTGAAGAAAAGGAATTGAAGATGAAGAAAAAGAAGAAAAAAGAACGAAACAGAATTTTATAAAATATGAGTTTGAGAATAATTTTTTCCCTAGAAAATGGGCGCGCGCCTTCAGATTTCTGGGCGTGGATTTCACAGTGGGAAAGATCCGAAGAATGGGTCTCCCTGTAGTTTTCACTATCTATTAATATTTGTGTTTTAGCCCATATGTGAACCTAAATAGCCCATATAAGTTTATTCGCTATTCAATATTTAGCCCATATGAGAGAAATTTAAGCCTTAAATCTCATTCAAAGCAAAAAAAACCTCCTCCTTCTCCAAATATCATCTTCCATATCTCTTCGTAAATTAAAAAGAATAATTCTCTAATCGCTTTTTATTACTAATTGTGTTTGTTTTAAGCTTTACTTGTGTATACATCTAGTATTTTATACGAGAACAAAAATTGCAAACCAGTTATGTCATTCATCCCGAAAAAATTACCGCGGCCTCCGACCACCTTGCTGCTCAGTCACTTTCAGCCCTACCCAAAGAATAATTTTGGGTCCGTCCCTGCTTTAAAGAATCCATTAAACTATGCAAGAGATTACTTAGCTGATACTCTTGATAGCTGTACAGATTTTGTGATTTATCTGGGGTCTTCTTTTTGTAGTTAATGATATTTAAGGTGACTAAGTCAAGAATCACCGGCACACTAGTAGTATATTTTCATGCAAATTTCATAACATATTCAAAAGGGAAACTTGGAAAAATGTCCCATATTTTGATGCCCCGTAGGAAAAATGCTCCATGGAAAAAAAGTTATGGAAAAATGCCCTATCATCAAGTTTTCCATCCAAATGGTCAATATCGTGATATTGACTGGTCAATATATCTTCCGACGAGATATTGTCAGTAGGGTAAATTACCTATCTGTCCTTTACCACACGTATAATCACTTCTTCTCTTCTCCACGTTTATTCATTTTCTTCTTCTCGACAAAAATAAAAAAACCCAGAGACACGAATGGAGAACTGCAGTGAAGGTAGAGTTGCAGTGAGGGATTATACGGTGAAGAATTAGTTATAGTTTTGTGTTTATGCGAGTTGGTTGTTTCGTAAAGTCCAAGGAAGACAAAACCAGAGACGTAAATCAATCGAAGAACATGAAGATGAAGAGTCGAAGTTATCGATCGCAATAAACCGTAAGTTCATGAAACCCATTTCTAGTTTGCATCGTTTTGCTGAAATTTCCATTCGAATCTGAGTTATTATGCTTCGGTTGACATTAGGTTTTTCTTGATTTATGGAAATTTTGAAAATTAGGGTTTTAATAGGTGAAATACGGGTAACTACAACATGAATGGTTAAACTTGAAGGATGTAATCTTGATAGGTGCTGTAATCAAAGTTTGATTTGATTAAATATGTTTGTACTGATATTAGGATTTTCAGAGGTTGAATCAATCATCAGAAGAAGAATTAGGCCAAAAATTAGGATACATTGTGGGAAAATAAAATTTCCATTGAAGAGAACCAAATGAAACGCACGGGAGAAATTAAAAATTAGGTTACCACTAATGCCGTAGGTGCTCTTGGATATGTTGTTCTGGGGTTCTTTTTCTTTTTAATTGATTTTTGTGTTCATGTATTGGATTCATGGAAATTTTAAAGATTAGTTTTGTATCTTAGTTTTCAATCCTGGTTTTGAAAAGTGCAGCTTTCTAAGTTGGAATCACGGTTTATTCTGGTCATTTTAATTGAGGCAAGTCCATATATACTCTTTATTAAAACAGATACAGAAATCTGCTTATTTCTGGTTGAATAAGTTCATATAGGCAAGTTCATGGACTGCTGTTGTTAATGTGCTTGCGGCAGCTGTTACTTTCTGGCACAATCATATTGCTACTTGAATTCAGAAGTGACTCTAATCTGAAATAATTCTCAAGACAGAGCTTGCTTATAATGTTGATAGGAATGCATATACACACATTATTGCTTATTTCTTTGGTTAATGGGGAGTCACTCGCTCCCACTAACCACTTTTGATTCCACTAGGTTACATGATTGATAAGAGTCGGCAACATTTTGTCCTACAATTTGCTTTGCATTTTTAACTCATATGACATTCTAGTCCAAAAATCTTATTGCATATAATTTTCAGAAGTGGCATAATCATTTGTTATGTTCCTTCCTTTTGGTCTCAGTCATATCTTGTGGCTTATATGTTAAGAGTTTAGACGGAACTCTATTTATTGAGGGTCGCGTAGGCATTCTTATTCTGAGCATTTTCAGCTTGAGCGACGGCGTGCAGTGTATTGTGCTAGAGTCGGGCATGGAGTGAATTGTCCAAATCCGTGCCCGAAAGCGGAACTACCTAATGAAAGCTCAGGTTTAGAGGTTCTTTTTCAAGTACTGATCTCATCCCTTTCCAGAGGTGTGCAAGGGAAGGAGTTTAATTTGGTGGTAGAATTAGTAAATTTTCCGAAGTAATCAGATGTCAGATTCCCGCACCTTTGATTTCACCTGCTAAATTCTCTTAGAGACAGAACTACCGCGAAGTTTAAAAAGTAGATTCTGGATTACTGTGAAGTTTAGACATTTAGTTGCTTATTTAAAGGTTTCAAGTCTTAGTTATTATGTGATTTGCGACTGTAGTGTAAATACGGGAAACATAAGATGGATACCGATGATCCATAGGTTACCAATTAATTAGCAGTTTAAGGGAGTGAGGAGTGCACACAATTATGCACAAATTTGATACAATATATGATTTATGGGGTTCTAGTGTCTCAATTGAGGGCTTATCATTTGTGCACATGGTGGTGTTGGTCTTTCTAGTTGCTGTTATTTTTAATACAAGGTAAAATGATGTATTTTTGGTTTTCTAAGCTTGGGCTTCCATAACCTTGCTTTTTGGCGTTACACTATGCAATTGATGGTTAATATATATGGGATAGTTCCCTAAGTTCCATTTACATCGATATATAAGGGTATGTTCCCTAAGTTTGTATTCATGGAGATGTATAGGAATGTGTTTCAAGTTGCTTTCATGAGTTGTGGTTAGGATATGTCACTGATGTTTAAGTTTCCTTTCTTTATTCGTCGTTGTTCATATTTTTGTCAGAAACATTTGGTGTATATTTCCTTTGTTTATTCCTCACTGTTCATATCTTTTTCAGAAACATTTGGTCTACATTTCCCTTAATGCTTATGTTACTGAATGATTTACTAAATCTCATGATGTTTTCATTATTGGTTAATTAAGTTTAAATTACCGAAATTCTTATTAGCGTTTAAACGTGGAGCATTTAGAAAACTTGCTTCGAGTCCGACTCTTGTGGATAAATTTTCAGGTTTTATAGATCGGAAAGAGCTTCCTCGATTTCCAGTTTTTTAATGGATTTGTAGAGAGCTTGCAGCCGATGCAGATTTGCGTTTTTATTTGTTCATTGTTGCCAAGATCTTATAGTAGAGAGTGGGATCGCAAGAAATTTCCCTTATAAGCATTTTATTTCTTTGAGTTCCTGTACATGATGTATACTTCCTAATCCTGATTCTGTAAAACCTTATTTGTTCAATTTCCCAATCCTGTTACTAGTCAAAATGGTTTATCAGACTATCAGTAGTCTTTATTATAAAACAGTAGTCTTTATTATAAAAAAAGAAAAGAAAATAACTATTAAAAATATTCTCCATCCTCAGTCGTTCATAGTCTCCAGATTGAGATGTGGCCCAATCTGGTGGACGGGACACACAGGTAATAAAATAAAAACGTGGGTGATAAGATAATAGGAACGAGATCTAATCTGTAGCCGTTCATCCGATTTTATTGAAACGTGCCAAAATCCTGAAAGAGGGGTGAAGTTGTCTTTTGCCACGCACCTGTAAATGCGCACGCGTGGATGGATGTTTGACCATTTAACGCTATTTGGAAGGAAAACTTGACGGTAGGGCATTTTTCCATAACGTTTTTTTTATGGGGCATTTTCCTTATGGGTATCGAAATGTGGGGTATTTGTTTAAGTTTCCCTATTCAAAACAAATGGATTTTGGGAAGACCTGGTACCTAGAGTCTGCTCAGGGAGAATTGAAGAGATTTAGTGAAAATGGCACAAGAGTAAGATTGTCTTTTGCAATAGGTTTAATTTGTACTGGTTTTGAAGAAAATCCGTGGATATAATGATTTTATTTGAAATATTAGACTCAGCTTCACTTGATCTTAAAAAAAAAA